>NC_088932.1:26587500-26887500 GCF_038396675.1 Hydra vulgaris | reverse complement strand
AAATTTTATCGACATAAATTACTATTTGAGCTAAAAAACATAGGTATTCATGGTTGTTTTTGATTCAAATGAACATTTTCTTTAATATTTTGACAAAATCTACAAAAATATTACAAAAGATTCTAAAAGAATTCAGTGAACACCAGGTATTTTGTTGCAATTGCATTATTTTCAAAATTTAAGTAAGTTTTTGTACATGAAAAGGGGTTTTGTCGTAAAAATCTTAGGTTCCTTTGCTCACCTTAAGTTTATTTGACCATTTTTTCTAATAAACCCACAGAATCTACAAAAATATTACAAAAGATTTCTAAAGAAATCAGTGAAAACCTGATTTTTTGTTGCAACTGCAATATTTTCTTATTTTAAGTAAGTTTTTGTACATAAAAAGGGGTTTTGTCGTAAAAATCTTAGGTTCCTTTGCTCACCTCAAGTTTATTTGACCATATTTTCTAATAAACCCACAGAATATACAAAAATATTACAAAAGATTCCAAAAGAAATCAGTGAAAACCTGATTTTTTGTTGCAATTGCATTATTTTCATACTTTAAGTAAGTTTTTGTACATAAAAAGGGATTTTGTCGTAAAAATCTTAGGTTCCTTTGCTCACCTTAAGTTTATTTGACCATTTTTTCTTATAAACCCACAGAATCTACGAAAATATTACAAAAGATTCCAAAAGAAATCAGTGAAAACCTGATTTTTTGTTGCAATTGCAATATTTTCTTATTTTATGTAAGTTTTTGTACATAAAAAGGGGTTTTGTCGTAAAAATCTTAGGTTCCTTTGCTCACCTCAAGTTTATTTGACCATTTTTTCTAATAAACCCACAGAATATACAAAAATATTACAAAAGATTCCAAAAGAAATTAGTGAAAACCTGATTTTTTGTTGCATTTGCATTATTTTTATATTTTAAGTAAGTTTTTGAACATAAAAAGAGGTTTTGTCGTAAAAATCTTAGATTCCTTTGCTCACCTCAAGTTTATTTGACCATTTTTTCTAATAAACTCACAGAATCTACAAAAATATTACAAGAGATTCCTAAAGAAATCAGTGAAAACCTGATTTTTTAATGCAATGGCATTATTTTCATATTTTAAGTAAGTTTTTGTACATAAAAAGGGGTTTTGTCGTAAAAACATAGGTTCCTTTGCTCACCTTAAGTTTATTTGACCATTTTTTCAAATAAACCTACAGAATCTACAAAAATATTTCAAGAGATTCCTAAAGAAATCAGTGAAAACCTGATTTTTTATTGCAATTGCATTATTTTCATATTTTAAGTAAGTTTTTGTACATAAAAAGGGGTTTTGTCGTAAAAACTTAGGTTCCTTTTCTCACCTTAAGTTTATTTGACCATTTTTTCTAATAAACCCACAGAATCTACAAAAATATTACAAGAGATTCCTAAAGAAATCAGTGAAAACCTGATTTTTTAATGCAATGGCATTATTTTCATATTTTAAGTAAGTTTTTGTACATAAAAAAGGGTTTTGTCGTAAAAATCTTAGGTTCCTTTGCTCACCTCAAGTTTATTTGACCATTTTTTCAAATAAACCTACAGAATCTACAAAAATAATACAAGAGATTCCTAAAGAAATCAGTGAAAACCTGATTTTTTATTGCAATTGCATTATTTTCATATTTTAAGTAAGGTTTTGTACATAAAAAGGGGTTTTGTCGAAATAACATAGGTTCCTTTTCTCACCTTAAGTTTATTTGACCATTTTTTCTAATAAACCCACAGAATCTACAAAAATATTACAAAAGATTCCAAAAGAAATTAGTGAAAATTTTTTTTTTGATTTTTTTTAACAGAATTAATCATTTTCACAAAAAATTTTATCGACATAAATTTCTACTTGAGCTAAAAAACATAATTATTCATGGTTGTTTTTGATTTAAATGAACATTTTCTTTAATATTTCGACAAAATCTACAAAAATATTACAAAAGATTCCTAAAGAAATCAGTGAAAACCTGATTTTTTGTTGCAATTGCAATATTTTCTTATTTTAAGTAAGTTTTTGTACATAAAAAGGGGTTTTGTCGTAAAAATCTTAGGTTCCTTTGCTCACCTCAAGTTTATTTGACCATTTTTTCTAATAAACCCACAGAATATACAAAAATATTACAAAAGATTCCAAAAGAAATTAGTGAAAACCTGATTTTTTGTTGCAATTGCATTATTTTCATATTTTAAGTAAGTTTTTGTACATAAAAAGGGGTTTTGTCGTAAAAGTCTTAGGTTCCTTTGCTCACCTCAAGTTTAATTGACCATTTTTTCTAATAGACCCACAGAATCTACAAAAATATTACAAAAGATTCCAAAAGAAATCAGTGAAAACCTGATTTTTTGTTGCAATTGCATTATTTTTATATTTTAAGTAAGTTTTTGAACATAAAAAGAGGTTTTGTCGTAAAAATCTTAGATTCCTTTGCTCACCTCAAGTTTATTTGACCATTTTTTCTAATAAACCCACAGAATCTACAAAAATATTACAAGAGATTCCTAAAGAAATCAGTGAAAACCTGATTTTTTAATGCTATGGCATTATTTTCATATTTTAAGTAAGTTTTTGTACATAAAAAAGGGTTTTGTCGTAAAAACATAGATTCCTTTGCTCACCTTAAGTTTATTTGACCATTTTTTCAAATAAACCTACAGAATCTACAAAAATATTACAAGAGATTCCTAAATAAATCAGTGAAAACCTGATTTTTTATTGCAATTGCATTATTTTCATATTTTAAGTAAGTTTTTGTACATAAAAAGGGGTTTTGTCGTAAAAACTTAGGTTCCTTTTCTCACCTTAAGTTTATTTGACCATTTTTTCTAATAAACCCACAGAATCTACAAAAATATTACAAGAGATTCCTAAAGAAATCAGTGAAAACCTGATTTTTTAATGCTATGGCATTATTTTCATATTTTAAGTAAGTTTTTGTACATAAAAAGGGGTTTTGTCGTAAAAATCTTAGGTTCCTTTGCTCACCTCAAGTTTATTTGACCATTTTTTCAAATAAACCTACAGAATCTACAAAAATATTACAAGAGATTCCTAAAGAAATCAGTGAAAACCTGATTTTTTATTGCAATTGCATTATTTTCATATTTTAAGTAAGTTTTTGTACATAAAAAGGGGTTTTGTCGAAAAAACTTAGGTTCCTTTTCTCACCTTATGTTTATTTGACCATTTTTTCTAATAAACCCACAGAATCTACAAAAATATTACAAAAGATTCCAAAAGAAATTAGTGAAAATTTTTTTTTTGATTTTTTTTAACAGAATTACTCATTTTCGCAAAAAATTTTATCGACATAAGCTACTACTTGAGCTAAAAAACATAGTTATTCATGGTTGTTTTTGATTTAAATGAACATTTTCTTTAATATTTCGACAAAATCTACAAAAATATTACAAAAGATTCCTAAAGAAATCAGTGAAAACCTGATTTTTTGTTGCAATTGCAATATTTTCTTATTTTAAGTAAGTTTTTGAACATAAAAAGGGGTTTTGTCGAAAAAATCTTAGGTTCCTTTGCTCACCTAAAGTTTATTTGACCATTTTTTCTAATAAACCCACAGAATATACAAAAATATTACAAAAGATTCCAAAAGAAATTAGTGAAAACCAGATTTTTTGTTGCAATTGCATTATTTTCATATTTTAAGTAAGTTTTTGTACATAAAAAGGGGTTTTGTCGTAAAAACTTAGGTTCCTTTTCTCACCTTAAGTTTATTTGACCATTTTTTCTAATAAACCCACAGAATCTACAAAAATATTACAAGAGATTCCTAAAGAAATCAGTGAAAACCTGATTTTTTAATGCTATGGCATTATTTTCATATTTTAAGTAAGTTTTTGTACATAAAAAGGGGTTTTGTCGTAAAAATCTTAGGTTCCTTTGCTCACCTCAAGTTTATTTGACCATTTTTTCAAATAAACCTACAGAATCTACAAAAATATTACAAGAGATTCCTAAAGAAATCAGTGAAAACCTGATTTTTTATTGCAATTGCATTATTTTCATATTTTAAGTAAGTTTTTGTACATAAAAAGGGGTTTTGTCGAAAAAACTTAGGTTCCTTTTCTCACCTTAAGTTTATTTGACCATTTTTTCTAATAAACCCACAGAATCTACAAAAATATTACAAAAGATTCCAAAAGAAATTAGTGAAAATTTTTTTTTTGATTTTTTTTAACAGAATTACTCATTTTCGCAAAAAATTTTATCGACATAAGCTACTACTTGAGCTAAAAAACATAGTTATTCATGGTTGTTTTTGATTTAAATGAACATTTTCTTTAATATTTCGACAAAATCTACAAAAATATTACAAAAGATTCCTAAAGAAATCAGTGAAAACCTGATTTTTTGTTGCAATTGCAATATTTTCTTATTTTAAGTAAGTTTTTGTACATAAAAAGGGGTTTTGTCGAAAAAATCTTAGGTTCCTTTGCTCACCTAAAGTTTATTTGACCATTTTTTCTAATAAACCCACAGAATATACAAAAATATTACAAAAGATTCCAAAAGAAATTAGTGAAAACCTGATTTTTTGTTGCAATTGCATTATTTTCATATTTTAAGTAAGTTTTTGTACATAAAAAGGGGTTTAGTCGTAAAAACTTAGGTTCCTTTGCTCACCTTAAGTTTATTTGACCATTTTATCTAATAAACCCATAGAATCTACAAATATATTACAAAAGATACCAAAAGAAATTAGTGAAAATTTTTTTTTTGATTTTTTTTAACAGAATTACTCATTTTCACAAAAAATTTTATCGACATAAATTACTATTTGAGCTAAAAAACATAGGTATTCATGGTTGTTTTTGATTCAAATGAACATTTTCTTTAATATTTTGACAAAATCTACAAAAATATTACAAAAGATTCTAAAAGAATTCAGTGAACACCAGGTATTTTGTTGCAATTGCATTATTTTCAAATTTTAAGTAAGTTTTTGTACATGAAAAGGGGTTTTGTCGTAAAAATCTTAGGTTCCTTTGCTCACCTTAAGTTTATTTGACCATTTTTTCTAATAAACCCACAGAATCTACAAAAATATTACAAAAGATTTCTAAAGAAATCAGGGAAAACCTAATTTTTTGTTGCAACTGCAATATTTTCTTATTTTAAGTAAGTTTTTGTACATAAAAAGGGGTTTTGTCGTAAAAATCTTAGGTTCCTTTGCTCACCTCAAGTTTATTTGACCATATTTTCTAATAAACCCACAGAATATACAAAAATATTACAAAAGATTCCAAAAGAAATCAGTGAAAACCTGATTTTTTGTTGCAATTGCATTATTTTCATATTTTAAGTAAGTTTTTGTACATAAAAAGGGATTTTGTCGTAAAAATCTTAGGTTCCTTTGCTCACCTTAAGTTTATTTAACCACTTTTTCTAATAAACCCACAGAATCTACGAAAATATTACAAAATATTCCAAAAGAAATCAGTGAAAACCTGATTTTTTGTTGCAATTGCAATATTTTCTTATTTTAAGTAAGTTTTTGTACATAAAAAGGGGTTTTGTCGTAAAAATCTTAGGTTCCTTTGCTCACCTCAAGTTTATTTGACCATTTTTTCTAATAAACCCACAGAATATACAAAAATATTACAAAAGATTCCGAAAGAAATTAGTGAAAACCTGATTTTTTGTTGCAATTGCATTATTTTCATATTTTAAGTAAGTTTTTGTACATAAAAAGGGGTTTTGTCGTAAAAGTCTTAGGTTCCTTTGCTCACCTTAAGTTTATTTGACCATTTTTTCTAATAAACCCACAGAATATACAAAAATATTATAAAAGATTCCAAAAGAAATTAGTGAAAACCTGATTTTTTGTTGCAATTGCATTATTTTCATATTTTAAGTAAGTTTTTGTACATAAAAAGGGGTTTTGTCGTAAAAGTCTTAGGTTCCTTTGCTCACCTCAAGTTTAATTGACCATTTTTTCTAATAAACCCACAGAATCTACAAAAATATTACAAAAGATTCCAAAAGAAATCAGTGAAAATCTGATTTTTTTTTGCAATTGCATTATTTTTATATTTTAAATAAGTTTTTGAACATAAAAAGAGGTTTTGTCGTAAAAATCTTAGATTCCTTTGCTCACCTCAAGTTTACTTGACCATTTTTTCTAATAAACCCACAGAATCTACAGAAATATTACAAGAGATTCCTGAAGAAATCAGTGAAAACCTGATTTTTTAATGCAATGGCATTATTTTCATATTTTAAGTAAGTTTTTGTACATAAAAAGGGGTTTTGTCGTAAAAACTTAGGTTCCTTTGCTCACCTTAAGTTTATTTGACCATTTTATCTAATAAACCCATAGAATCTACAAAAATATTACAAAAGATACCAAAAGAAATTAGTGAAAATTTTTTTTTTGATTTTTTTTAACAGAATTACTCATTTTCACAAAAAATTTTATCGACATAAATTACTATTTGAGCTAAAAAACATAGGCATTCATGGTTGTTTATGATTCAAATGAACATTTTCTTTAATATTTTGACAAAATCTACAAAAATATTACAAAAAATTCTAAAAGAATTCAGTGAACACCAGGTATTTTGTTGCAATTGCATTATTTTCTAATTTTAAGTAAGTTTTTGTACATAAAAAGGGGTTTTGTCGAAAAAACTTAGGTTCCTTTTCTCACCTTATGTTTATTTGACCATTTTTTCTAATAAACCCACAGAATCTACAAAAATATTACAAAAGATTCCAAAAGAAATTAGTGAAAATTTTTTTTTTGATTTTTTTTAACAGAATTACTCATTTTCGCAAAAAATTTTATCGACATAAGCTACTACTTGAGCTAAAAAACATAGTTATTCATGGTTGTTTTTGATTTAAATGAACATTTTCTTTAATATTTCGACAAAATCTACAAAAATATTACAAAAGATTCCTAAAGAAATCAGTGAAAACCTGATTTTTTGTTGCAATTGCAATATTTTCTTATTTTAAGTAAGTTTTTGAACATAAAAAGGGGTTTTGTCGAAAAAATCTTAGGTTCCTTTGCTCACCTAAAGTTTATTTGACCATTTTTTCTAATAAACCCACAGAATATACAAAAATATTACAAAAGATTCCAAAAGAAATTAGTGAAAACCAGATTTTTTGTTGCAATTGCATTATTTTCATATTTTAAGTAAGTTTTTGTACATAAAAAGGGGTTTTGTCGTAAAAACTTAGGTTCCTTTTCTCACCTTAAGTTTATTTGACCATTTTTTCTAATAAACCCACAGAATCTACAAAAATATTACAAGAGATTCCTAAAGAAATCAGTGAAAACCTGATTTTTTAATGCTATGGCATTATTTTCATATTTTAAGTAAGTTTTTGTACATAAAAAGGGGTTTTGTCGTAAAAATCTTAGGTTCCTTTGCTCACCTCAAGTTTATTTGACCATTTTTTCAAATAAACCTACAGAATCTACAAAAATATTACAAGAGATTCCTAAAGAAATCAGTGAAAACCTGATTTTTTATTGCAATTGCATTATTTTCATATTTTAAGTAAGTTTTTGTACATAAAAAGGGGTTTTGTCGAAAAAACTTAGGTTCCTTTTCTCACCTTAAGTTTATTTGACCATTTTTTCTAATAAACCCACAGAATCTACAAAAATATTACAAAAGATTCCAAAAGAAATTAGTGAAAATTTTTTTTTTGATTTTTTTTAACAGAATTACTCATTTTCGCAAAAAATTTTATCGACATAAGCTACTACTTGAGCTAAAAAACATAGTTATTCATGGTTGTTTTTGATTTAAATGAACATTTTCTTTAATATTTCGACAAAATCTACAAAAATATTACAAAAGATTCCTAAAGAAATCAGTGAAAACCTGATTTTTTGTTGCAATTGCAATATTTTCTTATTTTAAGTAAGTTTTTGTACATAAAAAGGGGTTTTGTCGAAAAAATCTTAGGTTCCTTTGCTCACCTAAAGTTTATTTGACCATTTTTTCTAATAAACCCACAGAATATACAAAAATATTACAAAAGATTCCAAAAGAAATTAGTGAAAACCTGATTTTTTGTTGCAATTGCATTATTTTCATATTTTAAGTAAGTTTTTGTACATAAAAAGGGGTTTAGTCGTAAAAACTTAGGTTCCTTTGCTCACCTTAAGTTTATTTGACCATTTTATCTAATAAACCCATAGAATCTACAAATATATTACAAAAGATACCAAAAGAAATTAGTGAAAATTTTTTTTTTGATTTTTTTTAACAGAATTACTCATTTTCACAAAAAATTTTATCGACATAAATTACTATTTGAGCTAAAAAACATAGGTATTCATGGTTGTTTTTGATTCAAATGAACATTTTCTTTAATATTTTGACAAAATCTACAAAAATATTACAAAAGATTCTAAAAGAATTCAGTGAACACCAGGTATTTTGTTGCAATTGCATTATTTTCAAATTTTAAGTAAGTTTTTGTACATGAAAAGGGGTTTTGTCGTAAAAATCTTAGGTTCCTTTGCTCACCTTAAGTTTATTTGACCATTTTTTCTAATAAACCCACAGAATCTACAAAAATATTACAAAAGATTTCTAAAGAAATCAGGGAAAACCTAATTTTTTGTTGCAACTGCAATATTTTCTTATTTTAAGTAAGTTTTTGTACATAAAAAGGGGTTTTGTCGTAAAAATCTTAGGTTCCTTTGCTCACCTCAAGTTTATTTGACCATATTTTCTAATAAACCCACAGAATATACAAAAATATTACAAAAGATTCCAAAAGAAATCAGTGAAAACCTGATTTTTTGTTGCAATTGCATTATTTTCATATTTTAAGTAAGTTTTTGTACATAAAAAGGGATTTTGTCGTAAAAATCTTAGGTTCCTTTGCTCACCTTAAGTTTATTTAACCACTTTTTCTAATAAACCCACAGAATCTACGAAAATATTACAAAATATTCCAAAAGAAATCAGTGAAAACCTGATTTTTTGTTGCAATTGCAATATTTTCTTATTTTAAGTAAGTTTTTGTACATAAAAAGGGGTTTTGTCGTAAAAATCTTAGGTTCCTTTGCTCACCTCAAGTTTATTTGACCATTTTTTCTAATAAACCCACAGAATATACAAAAATATTACAAAAGATTCCGAAAGAAATTAGTGAAAACCTGATTTTTTGTTGCAATTGCATTATTTTCATATTTTAAGTAAGTTTTTGTACATAAAAAGGGGTTTTGTCGTAAAAGTCTTAGGTTCCTTTGCTCACCTTAAGTTTATTTGACCATTTTTTCTAATAAACCCACAGAATATACAAAAATATTATAAAAGATTCCAAAAGAAATTAGTGAAAACCTGATTTTTTGTTGCAATTGCATTATTTTCATATTTTAAGTAAGTTTTTGTACATAAAAAGGGGTTTTGTCGTAAAAGTCTTAGGTTCCTTTGCTCACCTCAAGTTTAATTGACCATTTTTTCTAATAAACCCACAGAATCTACAAAAATATTACAAAAGATTCCAAAAGAAATCAGTGAAAATCTGATTTTTTTTTGCAATTGCATTATTTTTATATTTTAAATAAGTTTTTGAACATAAAAAGAGGTTTTGTCGTAAAAATCTTAGATTCCTTTGCTCACCTCAAGTTTACTTGACCATTTTTTCTAATAAACCCACAGAATCTACAGAAATATTACAAGAGATTCCTGAAGAAATCAGTGAAAACCTGATTTTTTAATGCAATGGCATTATTTTCATATTTTAAGTAAGTTTTTGTACATAAAAAGGGGTTTTGTCGTAAAAACTTAGGTTCCTTTGCTCACCTTAAGTTTATTTGACCATTTTATCTAATAAACCCATAGAATCTACAAAAATATTACAAAAGATACCAAAAGAAATTAGTGAAAATTTTTTTTTTGATTTTTTTTAACAGAATTACTCATTTTCACAAAAAATTTTATCGACATAAATTACTATTTGAGCTAAAAAACATAGGCATTCATGGTTGTTTATGATTCAAATGAACATTTTCTTTAATATTTTGACAAAATCTACAAAAATATTACAAAAAATTCTAAAAGAATTCAGTGAACACCAGGTATTTTGTTGCAATTGCATTATTTTCTAATTTTAAGTAAGTTTTTGTACATGAAAAGGGGTTTTGTCGTAAAAATCTTAGGTTCCTTTACTCACCTTAAGTTTATTTGACAATTTTTTCTAATAAACCCACAGAATCTACAAAAATATTACAAAAGATTTCTAAAGAAATCAGTGAAAACCTGATTTTTTGTTCCAACTGCAATATTTTCTTATTTTAAGTAAGTTTTTGTACATAAAAAGGGGTTTTGTCGTAAAAATCTTAGGTTCCTTTGCTCACCTCAAGTTTATTTGACCATATTTTCTAATAAACCCACAGAATATACAAAAATATTACAAAAGATTCCAAAAGAAATCAGTGAAAACCTGATTTTTTGTTGCAATTGCATTATTTTCATATTTTAAGTAAGTTTTTGTACATAAAAAGGGATTTGTCGTAAAAATCTTAGGTTCCTTTGCTCACCTTAAGTTTATTTGACCATTTTTTCTAATAAACCCACAGAATCTACGAAAATATTACAAAAGATTCCAAAAGAAATCAGTGAAAACCTGATTTTTTGTTGCAATTGCAATATTTTCTTATTTTAAGAAAGTTTTTGTACATAAAAAGGGGTTTTGTCGTAAAAATCTTAGGTTCCTTTGCTCACCTCATGTTTATTTGACCATTTTTTCTAATAAACCCACAGAATATACAAAAATATTACATAAGATTCCAAAAGAAATTAGTGAAAACCTGATTTTTTGTTGCAATTGCATTATTTTCATATTTTAAGAAAGTTTTTGTACATAAAAAGGGGTTTTGTCGTAAAAGTCTTAGGTTCCTTTGCTTACCTCAAGTTTAATTGACCATTTTTTCTAATAAACCCACAGAATCTACAAAAATATTACAAAAGATTCCAAAAGAAATCAGTGAAAACCTGATTTTTTGTTGCAATTGCATTATTTTTATATTTTAAGTAAGTTTTTGAACATAAAAAGAGGTTTTGTCGAAAAAATCTTAGATTCCTTTGCTCACCTCAAGTTTATTTGACCATTTTTTCTAATAAACCCACAGAATCTACAAAAATATTACAAGAGATTCCTAAAGAAATCAGTGAAAACCTGATTTTTTAATGCTATGGCATTATTTTCATATTTTAAGTAAGTTTTTGTACATAAAAAGGGGTTTTGTCGTAAAAACATAGGTTCCTTTGCTCACCTTAAGTTTATTTGACCATTTTTTCTAAAAAACCCACAGAATCTACAAAAATATTACAAAAGATTCTAAAAGAAATCAGTGAAAATTTTTTTTTTGATTTTTTTTAACAGAATTACTCATTTTCACAAAGAATTTTATCGACATAAATTACTACTTGAGCTAGAAAACATAGGTATACATGGTTCTTTTTGATTCAAATGAACATTTTCTTTAATATTTCGACAAAATCTACAAAAATATTACAAAAGATTCCAAAAGAATTCAGTGAAAACCTGGTATTTTGTTGCAATTGCATTATTTTCTAATTTTAAGTAAGTTTTTGTACATGAAAAGGGGTTTTGTCGTGAAAATCTTACGTTCCTTTTCTTACCTCAAGTTTAATTGACCATTTTTTCTAATAAACCAACAGAATCTACAAAAATATTACACAAGATTCCAAAAGAAATCAGTGAAAACCTAATTTTTTGTTGCAATTGCATTATTTTTATATTTTAAGTAAGTTTTTAACATAAAAAGGGGTTTTGTCGTAAAAATTTTAGATTCCTTTGCTCACCTCAAGTTTATTTGACCATTTTTTCGAATAAACCCACAGATTCTACAAAAATATTACAAAAGATTCCAAAAGAAATCAGTGAAAATTATTTTTTTGATTTTTTTTAACAGAATTACTCATTTTCACAAAATATTTTATCGACATAAATTACTCCTTGTGCTAAAAAACATAGGTATTTATGGTTGTTTTTGATTCAAATGAACATTTTCTTTAATATTTCGACAAAATCTACAAAAATATTTCAAAAGATTTGAAAAGAATTTAGTGAATACCTGTTTTTTTGATGCAATTGCATTATTTTCTTATTTTAAGTAAATTTTTGTACATAAAAAGGGGTTTTGTCGTAAAAATCTTAGGTTCCTTTGCTCACCTCAAGTTTATTTGACCATTTTTTCTAATAAATTCACAGAATCTACAAAAATATTACAAAAGATTTCAAAAGAAATCAGTGAAAACCTGATTTTTTGTTGCAATTGCATTATATTCATATTTTAAGTAAGTTTTTGTACATAAAAAGGGGTTTTGTCGTAAAAATCTTAGGTTCCTTTGCTCACCTCAAGTTTATTTGACCATTTTTTCTAAAAAACCCACAGAATCTACAAAAATATTACAAAAGATTCTAAATGAAATCAGTGAAAATTTTTTTTTTGATTTTTTTTAACAGAATTACTCATTTTCACAAAAAATTTTATCGACATAAATTACTACTTGAGCTAAAAAACATTGGTATTCATGGTTCTTTTTGATTCAAATAAGCATTTTCTTTAATATTTCGACAAAATCTACAAAAATATTACAAAAGATTCCAAAAGAAATCCGTGAAAACCTGGTATTTTGTTGCAATTGCATTATTTTCATATTTTAAGTAAGTTTTTGTACATAAAAAGGGGTTTTGTCGTAAACATCTTAGGTTCCTTTACTCTCCTCAAGTTTATTTGACCATTTTTTCTAATAAACCCACAGAATCTACAAAAATATTACAAAAGATTCCAAAAGAAATCAGTGAAAACCTGATTTTCTGTTTCAACTGCATTATTTTCTTATTTTAAGTAAGTTTTTTTACATAAAAAGGGGTTTTGTCGAAAAAATCTTAGGTTCCTTTGCTCACCTCAAGTTTATTTGACCATTTTTTCTAATAAACCCACAGAATCTACAAAAATATTACAAAAGATTCCTAAAGAAATAAGTGAAAACCTGATTTTTTGTTGCAATTGCATTATTTTCATATTTTTAGTAAGTTTTTGTACATAAAAAGGGGTTTCGTCGTAATAATCTTAGGTTCCTTTGCTCACCTTAAGTTTATTTGACCATTTTTTCTAAAAAACCCACAGAATCTACAAAAATATTACAAAAGATTCCAAAAGAAATCAGTAAAAATTTTTTTTTTGATTTTTTTTAACAGAATTACTCATTTTCACAAAAAATTTCATCGACATAAATTACTACTTGAGCTTAAAAAAACATAGGTATTCATGGTTGTTTTTGATTCAAATAAACATTTTCTTTAATATTTCGACAAAATCTACAAAAATATTACAAAATATTCCAAGAGAATTCAGTGAAAACCTGTTTTTTTGTTGCAATTGCATTATTTTCATATTTTAAGTAAGTTTTTGTACATAAAAAGGGGTTTTGTCGAAAAAATCTTAGGTTCCTTTGCTCACCTTAAGTTTATTTGACCATTTTTTCTAATAAACCCACAGAATCTACAAAAATATTACAAAAGATTCCAAAATAAATCAGTAAAAATTTTTTATTCGATTTTTTTTAACAAAATTACTCATTTTCACGAAAATTTTTATCGACATAAATTACTTCTTGAGCTAAAAAAGATAGGTATTCATTGTTGTTTTTGATTCAAATGAACATTTTCTTTAATATTTCGACAAAATCTACAAAAATATTACAAAAGATTCCAAAAGAATTCAGTGAAAACCTGTTTTTTTGTTGCAATTGCATTATTTTCTTATTTTAAGTAATTTTTTGTACATATAAAAGGGTTTTGTCGTAAAAATCTTAGGTTCCTTTGCTCACCTCAAGTTTATTTGACCATTTTTTCTAATAAACCCACAGAATCTACAAAAATATTACAAAAGATTCCTAAAGAAATCAGTGAAAACCTGATTTTTTGTTGCAATTGCATTATTTTCATATTTTAAGTATGTTTTTGTACATAAAAAGGGGTTTTGTCGTAATAATCTTAGGTTCCTTTGCTCACCTTAAGTTTATTTGACCATTTTTTCTAATAAACCCACAGAATCTACAAAAATATTACAAAAGATTCCAAAAGAAATCAGTAAAAATTTTTTTTTTGATTTTTTTTAACAAAATTACTCATTTTCACAAAAAATTTCATCGACATAAATTACTACTTGAGCTAAAAAACATATGTATTCATGGTTGTTTTTGATTCAAATAAACATTTTCTTTATTATTTCGACAAAATCTACAAAAATATTACAAAATATTCCAAAAGAATTCAGTGAAAACCTGTTTTTTTGTTGCAATTGCTATATTTTTTTATATTAAGTAAGTTTTTGTACATATAAAGGGGTTTTGTCGTAAAAATCTTAGGTTCCTTTGCTCACCTTAAGTTTATTTGACCATTTTTTCTAATAAACCCAGAGAATCTACAAAAATATTACAAAAGATTCCAAAAGAACTCAGTGAAAATTTTTTTTTTGAATTTTTTTAACAGAATTACTCATTTTCACAAAAAATTTTATCCACATAAATTACTACTTGAGCTAAAAAACATAGGTATTCATGGTTGTTTTTGATTCAAATAAACATTTTCTTTAATATTTCGACAAAATCTACAAAAATATTACAAAAGATTCCAAAAGAATTCAGTGAAAACCTAGTATTTTGTTGCAATTGCATTATTTTTTAATTTGAAGTAAGTTTTTGTACATGAAAAGGGGTTTTGTTGTAAAAATCTTAGGTTTCTTTGCTCACCTCAAGTTTATTTGATCATTTTTTCTAATAAACCCACAGAATCTACAAATATATAACAAAAGATTCCCAAAGAAATCAGTGAAAACCTGATTTTTTGTTGCAATTGCATTATTTTCTTATTTTAAGTAAGTTTTTGTACATAAAAAGGGGTTTTGTCGTAAAAGTCTTAGGTTCCTTTGCTCACCTCAAGTTTATTTGACCATTTTTTCTTATAAACCCACAGAATCTACAAAAATATTACAAAAGATTCCAAAAGAATACAGTGAAAACCTGTTTTTTTGTTGCAATTGCAATATTTTTATATTTTAAATAAGTTTTTGAACATAAAAAGGGGTTTTGTCGTAAAAATCTTTGGTTCCTTTGCTTACCTCAAGTTTATTTGACCAATTTTTCTGATAAACCCACAGAATATACAAAAATATTACAAAAGATTCCAAAAGAAATCACTGAAAACCTGGTTTTTTGTTGCAATTGCATTATTTTCTTATTTTAAGTAAGTTTTGGTACATAAAAAGGGGTTTTGTCGTAAAAATCTTAGGTTCCTTTGCTCACCTCAAGTTTATTTGACCATTTTTTCTAATAAACCCACAGAATCTACAAAAATATTACAAAAGATTCCAAAAGAAATCAGTGAAAATCTATTTTTTGATTTTTTTAAAGAGAATTACTCATTTTCACAAAAAATTTTATCGACATAAATTACTACTTGAGCTAAAAAACATAGGTATTCATGGTTGTTTTTGATTCAAATAAACATTTTCTTTAATATTTCGACAATTCTACAAAAATATTACAAAAGATTCCAAAAGAATTCAGTGAAAACCTGGTATTTTGTTGCAATTGCATTATTTTCTAATTTTAATTAAGTTTTTGTACATGAAAAGGGGTTTCGTCGTAAAAATCTTAGGTTCCTTTGCTCACCTCAAGTTTATTTGACCATTTTTTCTAATAAACCCACAGAATCTACAAAAATATTACAAAAGATTCCTAAAGAAATCAGTGAAAACCTTATTTTTTGTTGCAATTGCATTATTTTCATATTTTAAGTAAGTTTTTGTACATAAAAAGGGGTTTTGTCGTAAAAATCTTTGGTTCCTATGCTCACCTCAAGTTTATTTGACCATTTTTTCAAATAAACCCACAGAATCTAAAAAATATTACAAAAGATTCTAAAAGAAATCAGTGAAAATTTTTTTTTTAATTTTTTTAAACAGAATTACTCATTTTCACAAAAAGTTTTATCGACATAAATTACTACTTGAGCTAAAAAACATAGGTATTCATGGTTGTTTTTGATTCAAATAAACATTTTCTTTAATATTTCGACAAAATCTACAAAAATATTACAAAAGATTCCAAAAGAATTCAGTGAAAACCTGGTATTTTGTTGCAATTGCATTATTTTCTAATTTTAAGTAAGTTTTTGTACATGAAAAAGGGTTTTGTCGTAGAAATCTTAGGTTCCTTTGCTCACCTCAAGTTTATTTGATCATTTTTTCTAATAAACCCACAGAATCTACAAAAATATTTCAAAAGATTCCCAAAGAAATCAGTGAAAACCTGATTTTTTGTTGCTATTGCATTATTTTCTTATTTTAAGAAAGTTTTTGTACATAAAAAGGGGTTTTGTCGTAAAAATCTTAGGTTCCTTTGCTCACGTCAAGTTTATTTGACCATTTTTTCTAATAAACCCACAGAATATACAAAAATATTACAAAAGATTCCAAAAGAAATCAGTGAAAACCTGATTTTTTGTTGCAATTGCATTAATTTCTTATTTTAAGTAAGTTTTTGTTCATAAAAAGGGGTTTTGTCGTAAAATTCTTAGGTTCCTTTGCCCACCTCATGTTTATTTGACCATTTTATCTAATAAACCCACAGAATCTACAAAAATATTACAAAAAATTCCAAAAGAAATCAGTGAAAACCTGATTTTTTGTTGCAATTGCATTATTTTTATATTTTAAGTAAGTTTTTGAACATAAAAAGGGGTTTTGTCGTAAAAATCTCAGGTTCCTTTGCTCACCTCAAGTTTATTTGACTATTTTTTCTAATAAACCCACAGAATCTACAAAAATATTACAAAAGATTCCTAAAGAAATCAGTGAAAACCTGATTTTTTGTTGCAATTGCATTATTTTCTTATTTTAAGTAAGCTTTTGTTCATAAAAAGGCGTTTAGTCGTAAAAATCTTAGGTTCCTTTGCTCACCTCAAGTTTATTTGACCATTTTTTCTAATAAACCCACAGAATATACAAAAATATTACAAAAGATTCCAAAAGAAATCAGTGAAAACCTGATTTTTTGTTGCAATTGCATTATTTTCTTATTTTAAGTAAGCTTTTGTACATAAAAAGGAGTTTTGTCGTAAAAATCTTAGGTTCCTTTGCTCACCTCAAGTTTATTTGACAATTTTTTCAAATAAACCCACAGAATCTACAAAAATATTACAAAAGATTCTAAATGAAATCAGTGAAAATTTCTTTTTTGATTTTTTTAAACAGAATTACCCATTTTCACAAAAAATTTTATCGACATAAATTACTACTTGAGCTAAAAAACATAGGTATTCATGGTTGTTTTTGATTCAAATAAACATTTTCTTTAATATTTCGACAAAATCTACAAAAATATTACAAAAGATTCCAAAAGAATTCAGTGAAAACCTGGTATTTTGTTGCAATTGCATTATTTTCTAATTTTAAGTAAGTTTTTGTACATGAAAAGGGGTTTTGTCGTAAAAATCTTAGGTTCCTTTGCTCACCTCAAGTTTATTTAAACATTTTTTCATATAAACCCACAGAATCTACAAAAATATTACAAAAGATTCCCAAAGAAATCAGTGAAAACCTTATTTTTTGTTGCAATTGCATTATTTTCTTATTTTAAGTAAGTTTTTCTACATAAAAAGGGGTTTTGTCGTAAAAATCTTAGGTTCCTTTGCTCACCTCAAGTTTATTTGACCATTTTTTCTAATAAACCCACAGAATATACAAAAATATTACAAAAGATTCCAAAAGAAATCAGTGAAAACCTGATTTTTTGTGGCAATTGCATTATTTTCTTCTTTTAAGTAAGTTTTTGTACATAAAAAGGGGTTTTGTCGTAAAAATCTTAGGTTCCTTTGCTCACCTCATGTTTATTTGACCATTTTAACTAATAAACCCACAGAATCTAGAAAAATATTACAAAAAATTCCAAAAGAAATCAGTGAAAACCTGATTTTTTGTTGCAATTGCATTATTTCTTATTTTAAGTAAGTTTTTGTACATAAAAAGGGGTTTTGTCCTAAAAATATTAAGTTCCTTTGCTCACCTTAAGTTTATTTGACCATTTTTTCTAATAAACCCACAGAATCTACAAAAATATTACAAAAGATTTCAAAAGAAATCAGTGAAAACCTGTTTTTTTGTTGCAATTGCATTATTTTCTTATTTTAAGAAAGTTTTTCTACATAAAAAGGGGTTTTGTCATAAAAATCTTAGGTTCCTTTGCTCACCTCACGTTTATTTGACCATTTTTTCTAATAAACCGACAGATTCTACAGAAATATTACAACAGATTCCAAAAGAAATCAGTGAAAACCTCATTTTTTGTTGCAATTCCATTATTTTCTTATTTTAAGTAAGTTTTTCTCCATAAAAAGGGGTTTTGTCATAAAAATCTTAGGTTCCTTTGCTCACCTCAAGTTCAATTGACCATTCTTTCTAATAAACCCACAGATTCTACAAAAATATTACAAAAGATTTCAAAAGAATTCAGTGAAAACCTGTTTTTTTGTTGCAATTGCATTATTTTCTTATTTTAAATAAGTTTTTGAACATAAAAAGGGGTTTTGTCGTAAAAATCTTAGGTTCCTTTGCTCACCTCATATTTAATTGACCATTTCTTCTACTAAACCAACAGAATCTACAAAAATGTTACAAAAGAATCCATAAGAAATCAGTGAAAACCTGTTTTTTTGTTGCAATGGCATTATTTTCTCATTTTAAGTAAGTTTTTGTCCATAAAAAGGGGTTTTGTCGTAAAAATCTTAGGTTCCTTTGCTCACCTCAAGTTTATTTGACCACTTTTACTAATAAACCCTCAGAATCTACAAAAATATTACGAAAGATTCCAAAAGAAATCAGTGAAAACCTGATTTTTTGTTGCAATTGCATTATTTCTTATTTTAAGTAAGTTTTTGAACATAAAAAGGTGTTTTGTCGTAAAAATCATAGGTTCCTTTGCTCACCTCATGTTTATTTGACCATTTTTTCTAATAAACCCACAGAATCTACAAAAATATTACAAAAGATTCCAAAAGAATTCAGTGAAAACCTGTTTTTTTGTTGCAATTGCATTATTTTCTTATTTTAAGTAAGTTTTTGTACATAAAAAGAGGTTTTGATGTAAAAATCTTAGGTTCCTTTGCTCACCTCAAGTTTATTTGACCTTTTTTCTAATAAACCCACAGAATCTACAAAAATATTACAAAAGATTCCAAAAGAAATCAGTGAAAACCTGATTTTATGTTGCAATTGCATTATTTTCTATTTTTAAGAATGTTTTTGAACATAAAAAGGGGTTTTGTCGTGAAATCTTAGGTTCCTTTGCTCACCTCAAGTTTATTTGACCATTTTTTCTAATAAACCCACAGAATCTACAAAAACATTACAAAAGATTCCAAAAGAAATCAGTAAAATCCTGTATTTTTGTTGCAATTGCATTATTTCTTACTTTAAGAAAGTTTTTGAACATAAAAAGGGGTTTTTTTTCGTAAAAATCTTAGATTCCTTTGCTCACCTCAAGTTTATTTGACCATTTTTTCTAATAAACCCACAAAATCTACAAAAATATTACAAAAGATTCCAGAAGAATTCAGTGAAAACCTGTTTTTTTGTTGCAATTGCATTATTTTCATATTTTAAGTAAGTTTTTGTTCATAAAAAGGGGTTTTGTCGTAAAAATCTTAGGTTCCTTTGCTCACCTCAAGTTTATTTGACCATTTATTCTACTAAACCAACAGAATCTACAAAAATATTACAAAAGATTCCATAAGAAATCAGTCAAAACCTGTTTTTTTGTTGCAATTGCATTATTTTCTTATTTTTAGTAAGTTTTTGTACATAAAAAGGGGTTTTCTCGTAAAAATCTTAGGTTCCTTTGCTCACCTCAAGTTTATTTGACCATTTTTTCTAATAAACCCACAGAATCTACAAAAATATTACAAAAGATTTTAAAAGAAATCAGTGAAAACCTGTATTTTTGTTGCAATTGCATTATTTTCTTATTTAAAGTAAGTTTTTGTACATAAAAACAGGTTTTGATGTAAAAATCTTAGGTTCATTTGCTCACCTCAAGTTTATTTGACCTTTTTTCTAATAAACCCACAGAATCTACAAAAATATTACAAAAGATTCCAAAAGAAATCAGTAAAAACCTGATTTTTTGTTGCAATTGCATTATTTTCTTATTTTAAGAATGTTTTTGAACATAAAAAGGGGTTTTGTCGTAAAAATCTTAGGTTCCTTTGCTCACCTCAAGTTTATTTGACTATTTTTTCTAATAAACCCACAGAATCTAAAAAAACATTACAAAAGATTCCAAAAGAAATTAGTGAAAACCTGTATTTTTGTTGCAATTGTATAATTCTCTTATTTAAAATATGTTTTTGTACATAAAAAGGGGTTTTGTCGTAAAAATCTTAGGTTCCATTGCTCGCCTCAAGTTTATTTGACCATTTTTTCTAATAAACCTACAGAATCTACAAAAATATTACAAAAGATTCTAAAAGAAACCAGTGAAAACCTGTTTTTTTGTTGCAATTGCACTATTTTCTTATTTTAAGTAAGTTTTTGTACATAAAAAGGGGTTTTGTCGTAAAAATCTTAGGTTCCTTTGCTCACCTCAATTTTATTTGACCATTTTTTCTTATAAACCCACAGAATCTTCAAAAATATTACAAAAGATTTCAAAAGAATTCAGTGAAAACGTGTCTTTTTGTTGCAATTGCATTATTTTCTTATTTTAAGTAAGTTTTTGTACATAAAAAGGGGTTTTGTCGTAAAAATCTTCGGTTCCATTGCTCACCTCAAGTTTATTTGACCATTTTTTCTAATAAACCTACAGATTCTACAAAAATATTACAAAAGATTCCAAAAGATATCAGTGAAAACCTGTTTTTTTTTTGCAATTGCATTATTTTTTTATCTTAAGTAAGTTTTTTGGCATAAAAAGGAGTTTTGTCGAAAAATCTTGGGTTCCTTTGCTCACCTCAAGTTTATTTGACCATTTTTTTTAATAAACCCACAGAATCAACAAAAATATTACAAAAGATTCTAAAAGAAATTAGTGAAAACCTGTTTTTTTGTTGCAATTGCACTATTTTCTTATTTTAAGTAAGTTTTTGTACATAAAAAGGGGTTTTGTCGTAAAAATCTTAGGTTCCTTTGCTCACCTCAAGTTTATTTGACAATTTTTTCTAATAAACCCACAGAATCTACAAAAATATTTAAAAAGATTCCAAAAGAAATCAGTGAAAACCTGGTATTTTGTTGCAATTGCATTATTTTCTTATTTTAAGTAAGTTTTTGAACATAATAAGGGGTTTTGTCATAAAAATCTTAGATTCTTTTGCTCACCTCAAGTTGATTTCACCATTTTTTCGAGTAAACCCACAGAATCTACAAAACTATTACAAAAGTTTCCAAAAGAAATCAGTGAAAACCTAATTTTTTATTGCAATTGCATTATTTTCTTATTTTAAGTAAGTTTTTGAACATAAAACGGGGTTTTGTCGTAAAAATTTTTTGTTCCTTTGCTCACCTTAAGTTTATTTGACCATTTTTTCTAATAAACCCACAGAATCTACAAAAATATTACAAAAGATTCCATAAGAATTCAGTTAAAACCTGTATTTTTGTTGCAATTGCAATATTTTCTTATTTTAAGAAAGTTTTTGTTCATAAAAAGGGGTTTTGTCGTAAAAATCTTAGGTTCCATTGCTCACCTCAAGTTTATTTGACCATTTTTTCTAGTAAACCCACAATATCTACAAAAATATTACAAAAGATTCCAAAAGAAATCAGTGAAAACCTATTTTTTTGTTGCAATTGCATTATTGTCTTATTTTAAGTAACTTTTTGTACATAAAAAGGGGTTTTATCGTTAAAATCTTAGGTTCCTTTGCTCACCTCAAGTTTATTTGACCATTTTTTCTTATAAACTCACAGATTGTCCAAAAATATTACAAAAGATTCCAAAACAAATCAGTGAAAACCAGTTTTTTTGTTGCAATTGCACTATTTTCTTATTTTATGTAAGTTTTTGTACAAAAAAAGGGATTTTGTCGTAAAAAACTTAATTTCCTTTGCTCACCTCAAGTTTATTTGACCATTTTTTCTAGTAAACCCACAGAATCTACAAAAATATTAAAAAAGATTCCAAAAGAATTCAGTGAAAACCTGTTTTTTTGTTGCAATTGCATTACTTTCTTATTTTAAGTAAGTTTTTGTACATAAAAAGGGCTTTTGTCGTAAAAATCTTAGGTTCCATTGCTCACCTTAAGTTTGTTTGACCATTTTTTTTAATAAACCCACAGAATCAACAAAAATATTACAAAAGATTCCAAAAGAATTCAGTGAAAACCTGTTTTTTTGTTGCAATTGCACTATTTTTTTATTTTAAGTAAGTTTTTGTACATAAAAAGGGGTTTTGTCGTAGAAATCTTAGGTTCCTTTGCTCACCTAAAGTTTATTTGACTGATTTTTCTTATAAACCCACAGAATCTAAAAAATTATTACAAAAGATTTTAAAAGAATTCAGTGAAAACCTGTTTTTTTGTTGCAATTGCATTATTTTCTTATTTTAAGTAAATTTTTTTACATAAAAAGGGGTTTTGTCGTAAAAATCATAGGTTCCTTTGCTAACCTCAAGTTTATTTGACAATTTTTTCTAATAAACCCACAGAATCTACAAAAATATTACAAAAGATTTCAAAAGAAATCAGAGAAAACCTGTTTTTTTGTTGCAATTGCATTATTTTCTAATTTTAATTAAGTTTTTGAACATAAAAAGGGGTTTTGTCGTAAAAATTATAGATTCCTTTGCTCACCTCAAGTTTATTTGACCATTTTTTCTAATAAACCCACAGAATCTACAAAACTATTACAAAAGATTCCATAAGAAATCAGTGAAAACCTGATTTTTTGTTGCAATTGCATTATTTTCTTATTTTAAGTAAGTTTTTAAACATAAAAACGGGTTTTGTCGTAAAAATATATAAGGTTCCTTTGCTCACCTCAAGTTTATTTGACTATTTTTTCTAATAAACCCACAGAATCTACAAAAATATTACAAAAGATTCCAAACGAAATCAGTGAAAACCTGTTTTTTTGTTGCAATTGCATTATTTTCATATTTTAAGTAAGTTTTTGAACATAAAAAGGGGTTTTATCGTAAATATCTTAGGTTCCTTTGCTCACCTCAAGTTTATTTGACCATTTTTTCTTATAAACCCACAGAATCTTTAAAAATATTACAAAAGATTCCGAAACAAATCAGTGAAAACCAGTTTTTTTGTTGCAATTGCACTATTTTCTTATTTAATGTAAGTTTTTGTACATAAAAAGGGGTTTTGTCGTAAAAATCTTAATTTCCTTTGCTCACCTCAAGTTTATTTGACTATTTTTTCTTATAAACCCACAGAATTTACAAAAATATTACAAAAGATTCCAAAAGAATTCAGTGAAAACCTGTTTTTTTGTTGCAATTGCATTACTTTCTTATTTTAAGTAAGTTTTTGTACATAAAAAGTGGTTTTGTCGTAAAAATCTTAGGTTCCATTGCTCATCTTAAGTTTGTTTGACCATTTTTTTTAATAAACCCACAGAATGAACAAAAATATTACAAAAGATTCCAAAAGAATTCAGTGAAAACCTGTTTTTTTGTTGCAATTGCACTATTTTTTTAATTTAAGTATGTTTTTGTACATTAAAAGGGGTTTTGTCGTAGAAATCTTTGGTTCCTTTGCTCACCTAAAGTTTATTTGACTAATTTTTCTTATAAACTCACAGAATCTAAAAAATTATTACAAAAGATTCCAAAAGAATTCAGTGAAAACCTGTTTTTTTGTTGCAATTGCATTATTTTCTTATTTTAAGTAAATTTTTTTACATAAAAAGGGGTTTTGTCGTAAAAATCATAGGTTCCTTTGCTAACCTCAAGTTTATTTGACAATTTTTTCTAATAAACCCACAGAATCTACAAAAATATTACAAAAGAATCCAAAAGAAATCAGAGAAAACCAGTTTTTTTGTTGCAATTGCATTATTTTCTTATTTTAATTAAGTTTTTGAACATAAAAAGGGGTTTAGTCTTAAAAATCTTAGATTCCTTTGCTCACCTCAAGTTTATTTGACCATTTTTTCTAATAAACCCACAGAATCTACAAAACTATTACAAAAGATTCCATAAGAAATCAGTGAAAACCTGATTTTTTGTTGCAATTGCATTATTTTCTTATTTTAAGTAAGTTTTTAAACATAAAAACGGGTTTTGTCGTAAAAATATATAAGGTTCCTTTGCTTACCTCAAGTTTATTTGACTATTTTTTCTAATAAACCCACAGAATCTACAAAAATATTACAAAAGATTCCAAACGAAATCAGTGAAAACCTGTTTTTTTGTTGCAATTGCATTATTTTCATATTTTAAGTAAGTTTTTGAACATAAAAAGGGGTTTTATCGTAAATATCTTAGGTTCCTTTGCTCACCTCAAGTTTATTTGACCATTTTTTCTTATAAACCCACAGAATCTTTAAAAATATTACAAAAGATTCCGAAACAAATCAGTGAAAACCAGTTTTTTTGTTGCAATTGCACTATTTTCTTATTTAATGTAAGTTTTTGTACATAAAAAGGGGTTTTGTCGTAAAAATCTTAATTTCCTTTGCTCACCTCAAGTTTATTTGACTATTTTTTCTTATAAACCCACAGAATTTACAAAAATATTACAAAAGATTCCAAAAGAATTCAGTGAAAACCTGTTTTTTTGTTGCAATTGCATTACTTTCTTATTTTAAGTAAGTTTTTGTACATAAAAAGTGGTTTTGTCGTAAAAATCTTAGGTTCCATTGCTCATCTTAAGTTTGTTTGACCATTTTTTTTAATAAACCCACAGAATGAACAAAAATATTACAAAAGATTCCAAAAGAATTCAGTGAAAACCTGTTTTTTTGTTGCAATTGCACTATTTTTTTAATTTATGTATGTTTTTGTACATTAAAAGGGGTTTTGTCGTAGAAATCTTTGGTTCCTTTGCTCACCTAAAGTTTATTTGACTAATTTTTCTTATAAACTCACAGAATCTAAAAAATTATTACAAAAGATTCCAAAAGAATTCAGTGAAAACCTGTTTTTTTGTTGCAATTGCATTATTTTCTTATTTTAAGTAAATTTTTTAACATAAAAAGGGGTTTTGTCGTAAAAATCATAGGTTCCTTTGCTAACCTCAAGTTTATTTGACAATTTTTTCTAATAAACCCACAGAATCTACAAAAATATTACAAAAGAATCCAAAAGAAATCAGAGAAAACCAGTTTTTTTGTTGCAATTGCATTATTTTCTTATTTTAATTAAGTTTTTGAACATAAAAAGGGGTTTAGTCTTAAAAATCTTAGATTCCTTTGCTCACCTCAAGTTTATTTGACCATTTTTTCTAATAAACCCACAGGATCTACAAAACTATTACAAAAGATTCCATAAGAAATCAGTGAAAACCTGATTTTTTGTTGCAATTGCATTATTTTCTTATTTTAAGTAAGTTTTTAAACATAAAAAGGGGTTTTGTCGTAAAAATATAAGGTTCCTTTGCTCACCTCAAGTTTATTTGACTATTTTGTCTAATAAACCCACAGAATCTGAAAATTATTACAAAAGATTCCAAAAGAATTCAGTGAAAACCTGTTTTTTTGTTGCAATTGCATTATTTTCTTATTTTAAGTATGTTTTTGTACATAAAAAGGGGTTTTGTCGTAAAAATCTTAAGATCCTTTGCTCACCTCAAGTTTATTTCACTATTTTTTTTAATAAACCCACAGATTCTACAAAAATATTACAAAAGAGTTTACAAGAAATTAGTAAAAACCAGTTTTTTTGTTGCAATTGCATTATTTTCTTATTTTAATTAAGTTTTTGTACATAAAGAAGGGTTTTGTCGTAAAAATCTTAGGTTCCTTTGCTCACCTCAAGTTTATTTGACCATTTTTTCTAATAAACTCACAGAATCTACAAAAATATTACAAACGATTCCAAAAGAAATCAGTGAAAACCTGATTTTTTGTTGCAATTGCATTATTTTTATATTTTAAGTAAGTTTTTGAACATTAAAAGGGGTTTTGTCGTAAAAATTCTAGATTCCTTTGCTCACCTCAAGTTTACTTGACCATTTTTTCTAATAAACCCACAGAATCTACAAAAATATTACAAGAGATTCCTAAAGAAATCAGTGAAAACCTGATTTTTTAATGCAATGGCATTATTTTCATATTTTAAGTAAGTTTTTGTACATAAAAAGGGGTTTTGTCGTAAAAACTTAGGTTCCTTTGCTCACCTTAAGTTTATTTGACCATTTTATCTAATAAACCCATAGAATCTACAAAAATATTACAAAAGATACCAAAAGAAATTAGTGAAATCTTTTTTTTTGATTTTTTTTAACAGAATTAATCATTTTCACAAAAAATTTTATCGACATAAATTACTATTTGAGCTAAAAAACATAGGTATTCATGGTTGTTTTTGATTCAAATGAACATTTTCTTTAATATTTTGACAAAATCTGCAAAAATATTACAAAAGATTCTAAAAGAATTCAGTGAACACCAGGTATTTTGTTGCAATTGCATTATTTTCTAATTTTTAGTAAGTTTTTGTACATGAAAAGGGGTTTTGTCGTAAAAATCTTAGGTTCCTTTGCTCACCTTAAGTTTATTTGACCATTTTTTCTAATAAACCCACAGAATCTACAAAAATATTACAAAAGATTCCAAAAGAAATTAAAGAAAATTTTTTTTTTGATTTTTTTTAACAGAATTACTCATTTTCACAAATAATTTTATCGACATAAATTACTACTTGAGCTAAAAAAGCTAGTTATTCATGGTTGTTTTTGATTCAAATGAACGTTTTCTTTAATATTTCGACAAAATCTACAAAAATATTACAAAAGATTCCTAAAGAAATCAGTGAAAACCTGATTTTTTGTTGCAATTGCAATATTTTCTTATTTTAAGTAAGTTTTTGTACAAAAAAGGGGTTTTGTCGTAAAAATCTTAGGTTCCTTTGCTCACCTTAAGTTTATTTGACCATTTTTTCTAATAAACCCACAGAATCTACGAAAATATTACAAAAGAATCCAAAAGAAATCAGTGAAAACCTGATTTTTTGTTGCAATTGCAATATTTTCTTATTTTAAGTAAGTTTTTGTACATAAAAAGGGGTTCTGTCGTAAAAATCTTAGGTTCCTTTGCTCACCTCAAGTTTATTTGACCATTTTTTCTAATAAACCCACAGAATATACAAAAATATTACAAAAGATTCCAAGAGAAATTAGTGAAAACCTGATTTTTTGTTGCAATTGCATTATTTTCATATTTTAAGTAAGTTTTTGTACATAAAAAGGGGTTTTGTCGTAAAAGTCTTAGGTTCCTTTGCTCACCTCAAGTTTAATTGACCATTTTTTCAAATAAACTCACAGAATCTACAAAAATATTACAAAAGATTCCAAAAGAAATCAGTGAAAACCTGATTTTTTGTTGCAATTGCATTATTTTTATATTTTAAGTAAGTTTTTGAACATTAAAAGGGGTTTTGTCGTAAAAATTCTAGATTCCTTTGCTCACCTCAAGTTTACTTGACCATTTTTTCTAATAAACCCACAGAATCTACAAAAATATTACAAGAGATTCCTAAAGAAATCAGTGAAAACCTGATTTTTTAATGCAATGGCATTATTTTCATATTTTAAGTAAGTTTTTGTACATAAAAAGGGGTTTTGTCGTAAAAACTTAGGTTCCTTTGCTCACCTTAAGTTTATTTGACCATTTTATCTAATAAACCCATAGAATCTACAAAAATATTACAAAAGATACCAAAAGAAATTAGTGAAATTTTTTTTTTTGATTTTTTTTAACAGAATTACTCATTTTCACATAAAATTTTATCGACATAAATTACTATTTGAGCTAAAAAACATAGGTATTCATGGTTGTTTTTGATTCAAATGAACATTTTCTTTAATATTTTGACAAAATCTGCAAAAATATTACAAAAGATTCTAAAAGAATTCAGTGAACACCAGGTATTTTGTTGCAATTGCATTATTTTCTAATTTTTAGTAAGTTTTTGTACATGAAAAGGGGTTTTGTCGTAAAAATCTTAGGTTCCTTTGCTTACCTTAATTTTATTTGACCATTTTTTCTAATAAACCCACAGAATCTACAAAAATATTACAAAAGATTCCAAAAGAAATTAAAGAAAATTTTTTTTTTGATTTTTTTTAACAGAATTACTCATTTTCACAAAAAATTTTATCGACATAAATTACTACTTGAGCTAAAAAACATAGTTATTCATGGTTGTTTTTGATTCAAATGAACGTTTTCTTTAATATTTCGACAAAATCTACAAAAATATTACAAAAGATTCCTAAAGAAATCAGTGAAAACCTGATTTTTTGTTGCAATTGCAATATTTTCTTATTTTAAGTAAGTTTTTGTACAAAAAAGGGGTTTTGTCGTAAAAATCTTAGGTTCCTTTGCTCACCTTAAGTTTATTTGACCATTTTTTCTAATAAACCCACAGAATCTACGAAAATATTACAAAAGATTCCAAAAGAAATCAGTGAAAACCTGATTTTTTGTTGCAATTGCAATATTTTCTTATTTTAAGTAAGTTTTTGTACATAAAAAGGGGTTTTGTCGTAACAATCTTAGGTTCCTTTGCTCACCTCAAGTTTATTTGACCATTTTTTCTAATAAACCCACAGAATATACAAAAATATTACAAAAGATTCCAAGAGAAATTAGTGAAAACCTGATTTTTTGTTGCAATTGCATTATTTTCATATTAAAAGTAAGTTTTTGTACATAAAAAGGGGTTTTGTCGTAAAAGTCTTAGGTTCCTTTGCTCACCTCAAGTTTAATTGACCATTTTTTCTAATAGACCCACAGAATCTACAAAAATATTACAAAAGATTCCAAAAGAAATCAGTGAAAACCTGATTTTTTGTTGCAATTGCATTATTTTTATATTTTAAGTAAGTTTTTGAACAAAAAAAGAGGTTTTGTCGTAAAAATCTTAGATTCCTTTGCTCACCTCAAGTTTATTTGACCATTTTTTCTAATAAACCCACAGAATCTACAAAAATATTACAAGAGATTCCTAAAGAAATCAGTGAAAACCTGATTTTTTAATGCTATGGCATTATTTTCATATTTTAAGTAAGTTTTTGTACATAAAAGGGGGTTTTGTCGTAAAAACATAGGTTCCTTTGCTCACCTTAAGTTTATTTGACCATTTTTTCAAATAAACCTACAGAATCTACAAAAATATTACAAGAGATTCCTAAAGAAATCAGTGAAAACCTGATTTTTTATTGCAATTGCATTATTTTCATATTTTAAGTAAGTTTTTGTACAGAAAAAGGGGTTTTGTCGTAAAAACTTAGGTTCCTTTTCTTACCTTAAGTTTATTTGACCATTTTTTCTAATAAACCCACAGAATCTACAAAAATATATCAAGAGATTCCTAAAGAAATCAGTGAAAACCTGATTTTTTAATGCTATGGCATTATTTTCATATTTTAAGTAAGTTTTTGTACATAAAAAGGGGTTATGTCGTAAAAATCTTAGGTTCCTTTGCTCACCTCAAGTTTATTTGACCATTTTTTCAAATAAACCTACAGAATCTACAAAAATATTACAAGAGATTCCTAAAGAAATCAGTGAAAACCTGATTTTTTATTGCAATTGCATTATTTTCATATTTTAAGTAAGTTTTTGTACAGAAAAAGGGGTTTTGTCGTAAAAACTTAGGTTCCTTTTCTCACCTTAAGTTTATTTGACCATTTTTTCTAATAAACCCACAGAATCTACAAAAATATATCAAGAGATTCCTAAAGAAATCAGTGAAAACCTGATTTTTTAATGCTATGGCATTATTTTCATATTTTAAGTAAGTTTTTGTACATAAAGAGGGGTTTTGTCGTAAAATTCTTAGGTTCCTTTGCTCACCTCAAGTTTATTTGACCATTTTTTCAAATAAACCTACAGAATCTACAAAAATATTACAAGAGATTCCTAAAGAAATCAGTGAAAACCTGATTTTTTATTGCAATTGCATTATTTTCATATTTTAAGTAAGTTTTTGAACACAAAAAGGGGTTTTGTTGAAAAAACTTAGGTTCCTTTTCTCACCTTAAGTTTATTTGACCATTTTTTCTAATAAACCCACAGAATCTACAAAAATATTACAAAAGATTCCAAAAGAAATTAGTGAAAATTTTTTTTTTGATTTTTTTTAACAGAATTACTCATTTTCACAAAAAATTTTATCGACATAAATTACTACTTGAGCTAAAAAACATAGTAATTCATGGTTGTTTTTGATTTAAATGAACATTTTCTTTAATATTTCGACAAAATCTACAAAAATATTACAAAAGATTCCTAAAGAAATCAGTGAAAACCTGATTTTTTGTTGCAATTGCAATATTTTCTTATTTTAAGTAAGTTTTTGTTCATAAAAAGGGGTTTTGTCGTAAAAATCTTAGGTTCCTTTGCTCACCTAAAGTTTATTTGACCATTTTTTCTAATAAACCCACAGAATATACAAAAATATTACAAAAGATTCCAAAAGAAAGTAGTGAAAACCTGATTTTTTGTTGCAATTGCATTATTTTCATATTTTAAGTAAGTTTTTGTACATAAAAAGGGGTTTTGTCGTAAAAGTCTTAGGTTCCTTTGCTCACCTCAAGTTTAATTGACCATTTTTTCTAATAAACCCACAGAATATACAAAAATATTACAAAAGATTCCAAAAGAAATCAGTAAAAACCTGATTTTTTGTTGCAATTGCATTATTTTTATATTTTAAGTTAGTTTTTGAACATAAAAAGGGGTTTTGTCGTAAAAATCTTAGATTCCTTTGCTCACCTCAAGTGTACTTGACCATTTTTTCTAATAAACCCACAGAATCTACAAAAATATTACAAGAGATTCCTAAAGAAATCAGTGAAAACCTGATTTTTTAATGCAATGGCATTATTTTCATATTTTAAGTAAGTTTTTGTACATAAAAAGGGGTTTTGTCGTAAAAATCTTAGGTTCCTTTGCTCACCTTAAGTTTATTTGACCATTTTTTCTAATAAACCCACAGAATCTACAAAAATATTACAAAAGATTTCTAAAGAAATCAGTGAAAACCTAATTTTTTGTTGCAACTGCAATATTTTCTTATTTTAAGTAAGTTTTTGTACATAAAAAAGGGGTTTTGTCGTAAAAATTTTAGGTTCCTTTGCTCACCTCAAGTTTATTTGACCATATTTTCTAATAAACCCACAGAATATACAAAAATATAACAAAAGATTCCAAAAGAAATCAGTGAAAACCTGATTTTTTGTTGCAATTGCATTATTTTCATATTTTAAGTAAGTTTTTGTACATAAAAAAGGGATTTTGTCGTAAAAATCTTAGGTTCCTTTGCTCACCTTAAGTTTATTTAACCATTTTTTCTAATAAAACCACAGAATCTACGAAAATATTACAAAAGATTCCAAAAGAAATCAGTGAAAACCTGATTTTTTGTTGCAATTGCAATATTTTCTTATTTTAAGTAAGTTTTTGTACATAAAAAGGGGTTTTGTCGTAAAAATCTTAGGTTCCTTTGATCACCTCAAGTTTATTTGACCATTTTTTCTAATAAACCCACAGAATATACAAAAATATTACAAAAGATTCCAAAAGAAATTAGTGAAAACCTGATTTTTTGTTGCAATTGCATTATTTTCATATTTTAAGTAAGTTTTTGTACATAAAAAGGGGTTTTGTCGTAAAAGTCTTAGGTTCCTTTGCTCACCTCAAGTTTATTTGACCATTTTTTCTAATAAACCCACAGAATATACAAAAATATTACAAAAGATTCCAAAAGAAATTAGTGAAAACCTGATTTTTTGTTGCAATTGCATTATTTTCATATTTTAAGTAAGTTTTTGAACATAAAAAGGGGTTTTGTCGTAAAAGTCTTAGGTTCCTTTGCTCACCTCAAGTTTAATTGACCATTTTTTCTAATAAACCCACAGAATCTACAAAAATATTACAAAAGATTCCAAAAGAAATCAGTGAAAACCTGATTTTTTGTTGCAATTGCATTATTTTTATATTTTAAGTAAGTTTTTGAACTTAAAAAGAGGTTTCGGTCGTAAAAATCTTAGATTCCTTTGCTCACCTCAAGTTTATTTGACCATTTTTTCTAATAAACCCACAGAATCTACAAAAATATTACAAGAGATTCCTAAAGAAATCAGTGAAAACCTGATTTTTTAATGCTATGGCATTATTTTCATATTTTAAGTAAGTTTTTGTACATAAAAAGGGGTTTTGTCGTAAAAACATAGGTTCCTTTGCTCACCTTAAGTTTTTTTGACCATTTTTTAAATAAACCTACAGAATCTACAAAAATATTACAAGAGATTCCTAAAGAAATCAGTGAAAACCTGATTTTTTATTGCAATTGCATAATTTTTATTTTTTAAGTAAGTTTTTGTACATAAAAAGGGGTTTTGTCGTAAAAACTTAGGTTCCTTTTCTCACCTTAAGTTTATTTGACCATTTTTTCTAATAAACCCACAGAATCTACAAAAATATATCAAGAGATTCCAAAAGAAATCAGTGAAAACCTGATTTTTTAATGCTATGGCATTATTTTCATATTTTAAGTAAGTTTTTGTACATAAAAAGGGGTTTTGTCGTAAAAATCTTAGGTTCCTTTGCTCACCTCAAGTTTATTTGACCATTTTTTCAAATAAACCTACAGAATCTACAAAAATATTACAAGAGATTCCTAAAGAAATCAGTGAAAACCTGATTTTTTATTGCAATTGCATTATTTTCATATTTTAAGTAAGTTTTTGTACAGAAAAAGGGGTTTTGTCGTAAAAACTTAGGTTCCTTTTCTCACCTTAAGTTTATTTGACCATTTTTTCTAATAAACCCACAGAATCTACAAAAATATATCAAGAGATTCCTAAAGAAATCAGTGAAAACCTGATTTTTTAATGCTATGGCATTATTTTCATATTTTAAGTAAGTTTTTGTACATAAAGAGGGGTTTTGTCGTAAAATTCTTAGGTTCCTTTGCTCACCTCAAGTTTATTTGACCATTTTTTCAAATAAACCTACAGAATCTACAAAAATATTACAAGAGATTCCTAAAGAAATCAGTGAAAACCTGATTTTTTATTGCAATTGCATTATTTTCATATTTTAAGTAAGTTTTTGAACACAAAAAGGGGTTTTGTTGAAAAAACTTAGGTTCCTTTTCTCACCTTAAGTTTATTTGACCATTTTTTCTAATAAACCCACAGAATCTACAAAAATATTACAAAAGATTCCAAAAGAAATTAGTGAAAATTTTTTTTTTGATTTTTTTTAACAGAATTACTCATTTTCACAAAAAATTTTATCGACATAAATTACTACTTGAGCTAAAAAACATAGTAATTCATGGTTGTTTTTGATTTAAATGAACATTTTCTTTAATATTTCGACAAAATCTACAAAAATATTACAAAAGATTCCTAAAGAAATCAGTGAAAACCTGATTTTTTGTTGCAATTGCAATATTTTCTTATTTTAAGTAAGTTTTTGTTCATAAAAAGGGGTTTTGTCGTAAAAATCTTAGGTTCCTTTGCTCACCTAAAGTTTATTTGACCATTTTTTCTAATAAACCCACAGAATATACAAAAATATTACAAAAGATTCCAAAAGAAAGTAGTGAAAACCTGATTTTTTGTTGCAATTGCATTATTTTCATATTTTAAGTAAGTTTTTGTACATAAAAAGGGGTTTTGTCGTAAAAGTCTTAGGTTCCTTTGCTCACCTCAAGTTTAATTGACCATTTTTTCTAATAAACCCACAGAATATACAAAAATATTACAAAAGATTCCAAAAGAAATCAGTAAAAACCTGATTTTTTGTTGCAATTGCATTATTTTTATATTTTAAGTTAGTTTTTGAACATAAAAAGGGGTTTTGTCGTAAAAATCTTAGATTCCTTTGCTCACCTCAAGTGTACTTGACCATTTTTTCTAATAAACCCACAGAATCTACAAAAATATTACAAGAGATTCCTAAAGAAATCAGTGAAAACCTGATTTTTTAATGCAATGGCATTATTTTCATATTTTAAGTAAGTTTTTGTACATAAAAAGGGGTTTTGTCGTAAAAATCTTAGGTTCCTTTGCTCACCTTAAGTTTATTTGACCATTTTTTCTAATAAACCCACAGAATCTACAAAAATATTACAAAAGATTTCTAAAGAAATCAGTGAAAACCTAATTTTTTGTTGCAACTGCAATATTTTCTTATTTTAAGTAAGTTTTTGTACATAAAAAAGGGGTTTTGTCGTAAAAATTTTAGGTTCCTTTGCTCACCTCAAGTTTATTTGACCATATTTTCTAATAAACCCACAGAATATACAAAAATATAACAAAAGATTCCAAAAGAAATCAGTGAAAACCTGATTTTTTGTTGCAATTGCATTATTTTCATATTTTAAGTAAGTTTTTGTACATAAAAAGGGATTTTGTCGTAAAAATCTTAGGTTCCTTTGCTCACCTTAAGTTTATTTAACCATTTTTTCTAATAAAACCACAGAATCTACGAAAATATTACAAAAGATTCCAAAAGAAATCAGTGAAAACCTGATTTTTTGTTGCAATTGCAATATTTTCTTATTTTAAGTAAGTTTTTGTACATAAAAAGGGGTTTTGTCGTAAAAATCTTAGGTTCCTTTGATCACCTCAAGTTTATTTGACCATTTTTTCTAATAAACCCACAGAATATACAAAAATATTACAAAAGATTCCAAAAGAAATTAGTGAAAACCTGATTTTTTGTTGCAATTGCATTATTTTCATATTTTAAGTAAGTTTTTGTACATAAAAAGGGGTTTTGTCGTAAAAGTCTTAGGTTCCTTTGCTCACCTCAAGTTTATTTGACCATTTTTTCTAATAAACCCACAGAATATACAAAAATATTACAAAAGATTCCAAAAGAAATTAGTGAAAACCTGATTTTTTGTTGCAATTGCATTATTTTCATATTTTAAGTAAGTTTTTGAACATAAAAAGGGGTTTTGTCGTAAAAGTCTTAGGTTCCTTTGCTCACCTCAAGTTTAATTGACCATTTTTTCTAATAAACCCACAGAATCTACAAAAATATTACAAAAGATTCCAAAAGAAATCAGTGAAAACCTGATTTTTTGTTGCAATTGCATTATTTTCTATATTTTAAGTAAGTTTTTGAACTTAAAAAGAGGTTTCGGTCGTAAAAATCTTAGATTCCTTTGCTCACCTCAAGTTTATTTGACCATTTTTTCTAATAAACCCACAGAATCTACAAAAATATTACAAGAGATTCCTAAAGAAATCAGTGAAAACCTGATTTTTTAATGCTATGGCATTATTTTCATATTTTAAGTAAGTTTTTGTACATAAAAAGGGGTTTTGTCGTAAAAACATAGGTTCCTTTGCTCACCTTAAGTTTTTTTGACCATTTTTTAAATAAACCTACAGAATCTACAAAAATATTACAAGAGATTCCTAAAGAAATCAGTGAAAACCTGATTTTTTATTGCAATTGCATAATTTTTATTATTTTAAGTAAGTTTTTGTACATAAAAAGGGGTTTTGTCGTAAAAACTTAGGTTCCTTTTCTCACCTTAAGTTTATTTGACCATTTTTTCTAATAAACCCACAGAATCTACAAAAATATATCAAGAGATTCCAAAAGAAATCAGTGAAAACCTGATTTTTTAATGCTATGGCATTATTTTCATATTTTAAGTAAGTTTTTGTACATAAAAAGGGGTTTTGTCGTAAAAATCTTAGGTTCCTTTGCTCACCTCAAGTTTATTTGACCATTTTTTCAAATAAACCTACAGAATCTACAAAAATATTACAAGAGATTCCTAAAGAAATCAGTGAAAACCTGATTTTTTATTGCAATTGCATTATTTTCATATTTTAAGTAAGTTTTTGTACATAAAAAGGGGTTTTGTCGAAAAAATCTTAGATTCCTTTGCTCACCTTAAGTTTATTTGACCATTTTTTCTAAAAAACCCACAGAATCTACAAAAATATTACAAAAGATTCTAAAAGAAATCAGTGAAAATTTTTTTTTTGATTTTTTTTAACAGAATTACTCATTTTCACAAAGAATTTTATCGACATAAATTACTACTTGAGCTAGAAAACATAGGTATACATGGTTCTTTTTGATTCAAATGAACATTTTCTTTAATATTTCGACAAAATCTACAAAAATATTACAAAAGATTCCAAAAGAATTCAGTGAAAACCTGGTATTTTGTTGCAATTACATTATTTTTTTATATTAAGTAAGTTTTTGTACATATAAAGGGGTTTTGTCGTAAAAATCTTAGGTTCCTTTGCTCACCTTAAGTTTATTTGACCATTTTTTCTAATAAACCCACAGAATCTACAAAATTATTACAAAAGATTCCAAAAGAACTCAGTGAAAATTTTTTTTTTGAATTTTTTTAACAGAATTACTCATTTTCACAAAAAATTTTATCCACATAAATTACTACTTGAGCTAAAAAACATAGGTATTCATGGTTGTTTTTGATTCAAATAAACATTTTCTTTAATATTTCGACAAAATCTACAAAAATATTACAAAAGATTCCAGATGAATTAAGTGAAAACCTGGTATTTTGTTGCAATTGCATTATTTTCTAATTTTAAGTAAGTTTTTGTACATGAAAAGGGTTTTCGTCGTAAAAATCTTAGGTTCCTTTGCTCACCTCAAGTTTATTTGACCATTTTTTCTAATAAACCCACAGAATCTACAAAAATATTACAAAAGATTCCTAAAGAAATCAGTGAAAACCTGATTTTTTGTTGCAATTGCATTATTTTCATATTTTAAGAAAGTTTTTGTACATAAAAAGGGGTTTTGTCGTAAAAATCTTAGGTTCCTTTGCTCACCTTATGTTTATTTGACCATTTTTTCTAATAAACCCACAGAATCTACAAAAATATTACAAAAGATTTCAGAAGAAATCAGTGAAAATTTTTTTTTTGATTTTTTTTAACAGAATTACTCATTTTTACAAAAAATTTTATCGACATAAATCACTACTTGAGCCAAAAAAACATAGGTATTCATGGTTGTTTTGATTCAAATGAACATTTTCTTTAATATTTCGACAAAATCTACAAAAATATTACAAAAGATTCCAGATGAATTAAGTGAAAACCTGGTATTTTGTTGCAATTGCATTATTTTCTAATTTTAAGTAAGTTTTTGTACATGAAAAGGAGTTTTATCGTAAAAATCTTAGGTTCCTTTGCTCACCTCAAGTTTATTTGACCATTTTTTCTAATAAACCTACAGAATCTACAAAAATATTACAAAATATTCCTAAAGAAATCAGTGAAAACCTGATTTTTTGTTGCAATTGCATTATTTTCTCATTTTAAGTAAGCTTTTGTACATAAAAAGGGGTTTAGTCGTAAAAATCTTAGGTTCCTTTGCTCACCTCAAGTTTATTTGACCATTTTTTCTAATAAACCCACTGAATATACAAAAATATTACAAAAGATTCCAAAAGAAATCAGTGAAAACCTGATTTTTTGTTGCAATTGCATTATTTTCTTATTTTAAGTAAGCTTTTGTACATAAAAAGGAATTTTGTCGTAAAAATCTTAGGTTCCTTTGCTCACCTCAAGTTTATTTGACAATTTTTTCAAATAAACCCACAGAATCTACAAAAATATTACAAAAGATTCTAAAAGAAATCAGTGAAAATTTTTTTTTTGATTTTTTTAAACAGAATTTCTCATTTTCACAAAAAATTTTATCGACATAAATTACTACTTGAGCTAAAAAACATAGGTATTCATGGTTGTTTTTGATTCAAATAAACATTTTTTTTAATATTTCGACAAAATCTACAAAAATATTACAAAAGATTCCAAAAGAATTCAGTGAAAACCTGGTATTTTGTTGCAATTGCATTATTTTCAAATTTTAAGTAAGTTTTTGTACATGAAAAGGGGTTTTGTCGTAAAAATCTTAGGTTTCTTTGCTCACCTCAAGTTTATTTGAACATTTTTTCTAATAAACCTACAGAATCTACAAAAATATTACAAAAGATTCCCAAAGAAATTAGTGAAAACCTGATTTTTTGTTGCAATTGCATTATTTTCTTATTTTAATAAGTTTTTGTACATAAAAAGGGGTTTTGTCGTAAAAATCTTAGGTTCCTTTGCTCACCTCAAGTTTATTTGACCATTTTTTCTAATAAACCCACAGAATATACAAAAATATTACAAAAGATTCCAAAAGAAATCAGTGAAAACCTGATTTTTTGTTGCAATTGCATTATTTTCTTCTTTTAAGTAAGTTTTTGTACATAAAAAGGGGTTTTGTCGTAAAAATCTTAGGTTCCTTTGCTCACCTCATGTTTATTTGACCATTTTATCTAATAAACCCACAGAATCTACAAAAATATTACAAAAAATTCCAAAAGAAATCAGTGAAAACCTGATTTTTTGTTGCAATTGCATTATTTCTTATTTTAAGTATGTTTTTGTACATAAAAAGGGGTTTTGTCCTAAAAATCTTAAGTTCCTTTGCTCACCTTAAGTTTATTTGACCATTTTTTCTAATAAACCCACAAAATCTACAAAAATATTACAAAAGATTTCAAAAGAAATCAGTGAAAACCTGTTTTTTTGTTGCAATTGCATTATTTTCTTATTTTAAGAAAGTTTTTCTACATAAAAAGGGGTTTTGTCATAAAAATCTTAGGTTCCTTTGCTCACCTCAAGTTTATTTGACCATTTATTCTACTAAACCAAGAGAATCTACAAAAATATTACAAAAGATTCCATAAGAAATCAGTGAAAACCTGTTTTTTTGTTTCAATTGCATTATTTTCTTACTTTAAGTAGGTCTTTGTACATAAAAAGGGGTTTTCTCGTAAAAATCTTAGTTTCCTTCACTTACCTCAAGTTTATTTGACCATTTTTTCTAATAAACCCACAGAACCTACAAAAATATTACAAAAGATTCCAAAAGAAATCAGTGAAAACCTGTATTTTTGTTGCAATTTCATTACTTTCTTATTTTAAGTAAGTTTTTGTCCATAAAAAGTGGTTTTGTCGTGAAAATCTTAGGTTTCTTTGCTCACCTCAAATTTGATTGACCATTTTTTCTAATAAACTCACAGAATCTACAAAAATATTACAAAAGATTCCAAAAGAAATCAGTGAAAACCTGATTTTTTGTTGCAATTGCATTATTTTCTTATTTTAAGAATGTTTTTGAACATAAAAAGGGGTTTTGTCGTAAAAATCTTAGGTTCCTTTGCTCACCTCAAGTTTATTTGACTATTTTTTCTAATAAACCCACAGAATCTACAAAAACATTACAAAAGATTCCAAAAGAAATCAGTGAAAACCTGTATTTTTGTTGCAATTGTATAATTCTCTTATTTTAAATATGTTTTTGTACATAAAAAGGGGTTTTGTCGAAAAATCTTGGGTTCCTTTGCTCACCTCAAGTTTATTTGACCATTTTTTTTAATAAACCCACAGAATCAACAAAAATATTACAAAAGATTCTAAAAGAAATTAGTGAAAACCTGTTTTTTTGTTGCAATTACACTATTTTCTTATTTTAAGTAAGTTTTTGTACATAAAAAGGGGTTTTCTCGTAAAAATCTTAGGTTCCTTTGCTCACCTCAAGTTTATTTGACAATTTTTTTTAATAAACCCACAGAATCTACAAAAATATTTAAAAAGATTCCAAAAGAAATCAGTGAAAACCTGTTTTTTTGTTGCAATTGCATTATTTTCTTATTTTAAGTAAGTTTTTGAACATAATAAGGGGTTTTGTCATAAAAATCTTAGATTCCTTTGCTCACCTCAAGTTGATTTGACCATTTTTTCTAATAAACCCACAGAATCTACAAAACTATTACAAAAGTTTCCAAAAGAAATCAGTGAAAACCTAATTTTTTATTGCAATTGCATTATTTTCTTATTTTAAGTAACTTTTTGAACATAAAACGGGGTTTTGTCGTAAAAATCTTTTGTTCCTTTGCTCACCTCAAGTTTATTTGACCATTTTTTCTAATAAACCCACAGAATCTACAAAAATATTACAAAAGATTCCAAAAGAATTCAGTTAAAACCTGTATTTTTGTTGCAATTGCAATATTTTCTTATTTTAAGAAAGTTTTTGTTCATAAAAAGGGGTTTTGTCGTAAAAATCTTAGGTTCCATTGCTCACCTCAAGTTTGATTGACCATTTTTTCTAGTAAACCCACAAAATCTACAAAAATATTACAAAAGATTCCAAAAGAAATCAGTGAAAACCTGTTTTTTTGTTGCAATTGCATTATTGTCTTATTTTAAGTAACTTTTTGTACATAAAAAGGGGTTTTATCGTAAAAATCTTAGGTTCCTTTGCTCACCTCAAGTTTAATTGACCATTTTTTCTTATAAACTCACAGATTGTCCAAAAATATTACAAAAGATTCCAAAACAAATCAGTGAAAACCAGTTTTTTTGTTGTAATTGCACTATTTTCTTATTTTATGTAAGTTTTTGTACATAAAAAGGGATTTTGTCGTAAAAAACTTAATTTCCTTTGCTCACCTCAAGTTTATTTGACAATTTTTTCTAGTAAACGCACAGAATCAACAAAAATATTAAAAAAGATTCTAAAAGAAATCAGTGAAAACCTGTTTTTTTGTTGCAATTGCATTATTTTCTTATTTTAAGTACGTTTTTAAACATAAAAAGGGGTTTTCTCGTAAATATCTTAGGTTCCTTTGCTCACCTCAAGTTTATTTGACCATTTTTTCTTATAAACCCACAAAATCTTCAAAAATATTACAAAAGATTCCAAAACAAATCAGTGAAAACCAGTTTTTTTGTTGCAATTGCACTATTTTCTTATTTTATGTAAGTTTTTGTACATAAAAAGGGGTTTTGTCGTAAAAATCCTAATTTCCTTTGCTCACCTCAAGTTTATTTGACTTTTTTTTCTTATAAACCCACATAATCTACAAAAATATTACAAAAGATTCCAAAAGAATTCAGTGAAAACCTGTTTTTTTGTTGCAATTGCATTACTTTCTTATTTTAAGTAAGTTTTTATACATAAAAAGGGGTTTTGTCGTAAAAATCTTAGGTTCCATTGCTCACCTTAAGTTTGTTTGACCATTTTTTTTAATAAACCCACAAAATCAACAAAAATATTACAAAAGATTCCAAAAGAATTCAGTGAAAACCTGTTTTTTTGTTGCAATTGCACTATTTTTTTATTTTAAGTAAGTTTTTGTACATAAAAAGGGGTTTTGTCGTAGAAATCTTAGGTTCCTTTGCTCACCTAAAGCTTATTTGACTAATTTTTCTCATAAACCCACAGAATCTAAAAAATTATTACAAAAGATTTTAAAAGAATTCAGTGAAAACCTGTTTTTTTGTTGCAATTGCATTATTTTCTTATTTTAAGTAAATTTTTTTACATAAAAAGGGGTTTTGTCGTAAAAATCATAGGTTTCTTTGCTAACCTCAAGTTTATTTGACAATTTTTTCTAATAAACCCACAGAATCTACAAAAATATTACAAAAAATTCCAAAAGAAATCAGAAAAAACCTGTTTTTTTGTTGCAATTGCATTATTTTCTTATTTTAATTAAGTTTTTGAACATAAAAAGGGGTTTTGTCGTAAAAGTTATAGATTCCTTTGCTCACCTCAAGTTTATTTGACCATTTTTTCAAATAAACCCACAGAATCTACAAAACTATTACAAAAGATTCCATAAGAAATCAGTGAAAACCTGATTTTTTGTTGCAATTGCATTATTTTCTTATTTTAAGTAAGTTTTTAAACATAAAAACGGGTTTTGTCGTAAAAATATAAGGTTCCTTTGCTCACCTCAAGTTTATTTGACTATTTTTTCTAATAAACCCACAGAATCTACAAAAATATTACAAAAGATTCCAAAAGAAATCAGTGAAAACCTGTTTTTTTGTTGCAATTGCATTATTTTCTTATTTTAAGTAAGTTTTTGAACATAAAAAGGGGTTTTATCGTAAATATCTTAGGTTCCTTTGCTCACCTCAAGTTTATTTGACCATTTTTTCTTATAAACCCACAGAATCTTTAAAAATATTACAAAAGATTCCGAAACAAATCAGTGAAAACCTGATTTTTTGTTGCAATTGCATTATTTTCTTATTTTAGGTACGTTTTTGAACATTAAAAGGGGTTTTGTCTTAAAAATCTTAGGTTCCTTTGCTCACCTCATGTTTGTTTGACCATTATTTCTAATAAACCCACAGAATCTACAAAAATATTACAAAAGATTCCGAAAGAAATCAGTGAAAACCTGATTTTTTGTTGCCATTGATATATTTTTTATTTTAAGTAAGTTTTTGAACATAAAAAGGGGTTTTGTCGTAAAAATCTAAGGTTCCTTTGCTCACCTCAAGTTTATTTGACCATTTTTTCTAATAAACCCACAAAATCTACAAAAATATTACAAAAGATTCCAAAAGAAATCAGTGAAAACCTGATTTTTTGTTGCCATTGAATTATTTTTTATTTTAAGTAAGTTTTTGAAAATAAAAAGGGGTATTGTCGTAAAACTCGAAGGTTCCTTTGCTCACCTCAAGTTTATTTGACCATTTTTTCTAATAAACCCACAGAATATACAAAAATATTACAAAAGATTCCAAAAGAAATCAGTGAAAACCTGATTTTATGTTGCAATTGCATTATTTTCTTATTTTAGGTAAGTTTTTGAACATAAAAAGGAGTTTGTCGTAAAAATCTTAGGTTCCTTTGCTCACCTCAAGTTTATTTGACCATTTTTTCTAATAAACCCACAGAATCTACAAAAATATTACAAAAGATTCCAAAAGAAATCAGTGAAAACCTGTTTTTTTGTTGCAATTGCATTTTTTTCTTATTTTAAGTAAGTTTTTGTACATAAAAAGGGGTTTTGTCGTAAAAATCTTAGGCTCCTTTGCTCACCTCAAGATTATTTGACCATTTTTTCTAATAAACCCACAGAATCTACAAAAATATTACAAAAGATTCCAAAAGAAATCAGTGAAAACCTGATTTTTTGTTTCAATTGCATTTTTTTCTTATTTTAAGTAAGTTTTTGTACATAAAAAGGGGTTTTGTCGTAAAAATCTTAGGTTCCTTTGCTCACCTCAAGTTTATTTGACCATTTTTTCTAATAAACCCACAGAATCTACAAAAATATTACAAAAGATTCCAAAAGAAATCAGTGAAAACCTGATTTTTTGTAGCCATTGAATTATTTTTTATTTTAAGTAAGTTTTTGAAAATAAATAGGGGTATTGTCGTAAAACTCGAAGGTTCCTTTGCTCACCTCAAGTTTATTTGACCATTTATTCTAATAAACCGACAGAATATACAAAAATATTACAAAAGATTCCAAAAGAAATCAGTGAAAACCTGATTTTATGTTGCAATTGCATTATTTTCTTATTTTAGGTAAGTTTTTGAACATAAAAAGGAGTTTGTCGTAAAAATCTTAGGTTCCTTTGCTCACCTCAAGTTTATTTGACCATTTTTTCTAATAAACCCACAGAATCTACAAAAATATTACAAAAGATTCCAAAAGAAATCAGTGAAAACCTGTTTTTTTGTTGCAATTGCATTTTTTTCTTATTTTAAGTAAGTTTTTGTACATAAAAAGGGGTTTTGTCGTAAAAATCTTAGGTTCCTTTGCTCACCTCAAGATTATTTGACCATTTTTTCTAATAAACCCACAGAATCTACAAAAATATTACAAAAGATTCCAAAAGAAATCAGTGAAAATCTGATTTTTTGTTTCAATTGCATTATTTTCTTATTTTAGGTAAGTTTTTGAACATAAAAAGGGGTTTTGTCGTGAAAATTTTAGGTTCCTTTGCTCACCTCAAGTTTGTTTGACCATTTTTTCTAATAAACCCACAGAATCTACAAAAATATTACAAAAGATTCCAAAAGAAATCAGTGAAAACCTGATTTTTTGTTGCCATTAAATTATTTCTTATTTTAAGTAAGTTTTTGAACATAAAAAAAGGTTTTGTCGTAAAAATCTAAGGTTCCATTGCTAACCTTAAGTTTATTTAACCATTTTTTCTAATAAACCCACAGAATCTACAAAAATATTACAAAAGATTCCAAAAGAAATCAGTGAAAACCTGTTTTTTTTTGCAATTGCATTATTTTCTTATTTTAAGTAAGTTTTTGTAAATAAAAAGGGGTTTTGTCGTAAAAATCTTAGGTTCCTTTGCTAACCTCAGGTTTATTTGACAATTTTTTCTAATAAACCCACAAAATCTACAAAACTATTACAAAAGATTCCAAAAGAAATCAGTGAAAACCTGATTTTTTGTTGCAATTGCATTATTTTCTTATTTTAAGTAAGTTTTTGTACATAAAAAGGGGTTTTGTCGTAAAAATCTTAGGTTCCTTTGCTCACCTCAAGTTTATTTGACCATTTTTTCTAATAAACCCACAGAATCTACAAAAATATTACAAAAGATTCCAAAAGAAATCAGTGAAAACCTGATTTTTTGTTTCAATTGCATTATTTTCTTATTTTAGGTAAGTTTTTGAACATAAAAAGGGGTTTTGTCGTGAAAATTTTAGGTTCCTTTGTTCACCTCAAGTTTTTTGACCATTTTTTCTTATAAACCCACAGAATCTACAAAAATATTACAAAAGATTCCAAAAGAAATCAGTGAAAACCTGTATTTTTGTTGCAATTGCATTATTTTTTTAGTTTAAGAAAGTTTTTGTACATAAAAATGGGTTTTGTCGTAAAAATCTTAGGTTCCATTGCTAACCTTAAGTTTATTTAACCATTTTTTCTAATAAACCCACAGAATCTACAAAAATATTACAAAAGATTCCAAAAGAAATCAGTGAAAACCTGTTTTTTTTTGCAATTGCATTATTTTCTTATTTTAAGTAAGTTTTTGTAAATAAAAAGGGGTTTTGTCGTAAAAATCTTAGGTTCCTTTGCTAACCTCAAGTTTATTTGACAATTTTTTCTAATAAACCCACAAAATTTACAAAATTATTACAAAAGATTCCAAAAGAATTCAGTGAAAACCTGTTTTTTTTTGTTGCAATTGCATTATTTTCTTTTTTTAAGTAAGATTTTGTACATAAAAAGGGGTTTTGTCGTAAAAATCTTAGGTTCCTTTGCTCACCTCAAGTTTATTTGACTATTTTTTTTAATAAACCCACAGATTCTACAAAAATATTACAAAAGAATTTACAAGAAATCAGTAAAAACCAGTTTTTTTGTTGCAATTGCATTATTTTCTTATTTTAATTAAGTTTTTGTACATAAAGAGGGGTTTTGTCAAAAAAATCTTAGGTTCCTTTGCTCACCTCAAGTTTAATTGACTATTTTTTCTACTAAACCAACAGAATCTACAAAAATATTACAAAAGATTCTGCAAGAAATCAGTGAAAACCTGTTTTTTTGTTGCAATTGCATTTTTTTCTTATTTTATGTAAGTTTTTGTACATAAAAAGGGGTTTTGTCGTAAAAATCTTAGGTTCCTTTGCTCACCTCAAGTTTATTTGACCATTTTTTCTAATAAACCCACAGAATCTACAAAAATATTACAAAAGTTTCGAAAAGAAATCAGTGAAAACCTGATTTTTTGTTTCAATTTTATTGTTTTCTTATTTTAGGTAAGTTTTTGAACATAAAAAGGGATTTTGTCGTGAAAATCTTAGGTTCCCTTGCTCACCTCAAGTTTGTTTGACCATTTTTTCTAATAAACCCACAGAATCTACAAAAATATTACAAAAGATTCCAAAAGAAATCAGTGAAAACCTGATTTTTTGTTGCCATTGAATTATTACTTATTTTAAGTAAGTTTTTGAACATAAAAAGGGGTTTTGTCGTAAAAATCTAAGGTTCCGTTGCTCACCTCAAGTTTATTTGACCATTTTTTCTAATAAACCCACAGAATCTACAAAAATATTACAAATGATTCGAAAAGAAATCAGTGAAAACCTGATTTTTTGTTGCAATTGCAATATTTTCTTATTTTAGGTAAGTTTTTGAACATAAAAAGGAGTTTGTCGTAAAAATCTTAGGTTCCTTTGCTCACCTCAAGTTTATTTGACTATTTTTTTTAATAAACCCACAGATTCTACAAAAATATTACAAAAGAATTTACAAGAAATCAGTAAAAACCAGTTTTTTTGTTGCAATTGCATTATTTTCTTATTTTAATTAAGTTTTTGTACATAAAGAGGGGTTTTGTCAAAAAAATCTTAGGTTCCTTTGCTCACCTCAAGTTTAATTGACTATTTTTTCTACTAAACCAACAGAATCTACAAAAATATTACAAAAGATTCTGCAAGAAATCAGTGAAAACCTGTTTTTTTGTTGCAATTGCATTTTTTTCTTATTTTATGTAAGTTTTTGTACATAAAAAGGGGTTTTGTCGTAAAAATCTTAGGTTCCTTTGCTCACCTCAAGTTTATTTGACCATTTTTTCTAATAAACCCACAGAATCTACAAAAATATTACAAAAGTTTCGAAAAGAAATCAGTGAAAACCTGATTTTTTGTTTCAATTTTATTGTTTTCTTATTTTAGGTAAGTTTTTGAACATAAAAAGGGATTATGTCGTGAAAATCTTAGGTTCCCTTGCTCACCTCAAGTTTGTTTGACCATTTTTTCTAATAAACCCACAGAATCTACAAAAATATTACAAAAGATTCCAAAAGAAATCAGTGAAAACCTGATTTTTTGTTGCCATTGAATTATTACTTATTTTATGTAAGTTTTTGAACATAAAAAGGGGTTTTGTCGTAAAAATCTAAGGTTCCGTTGCTCACCTCAAGTTTATTTGACCATTTTTTCTAATAAACCCACAGAATCTACAAAAATATTACAAATGATTCGAAAAGAAATCAGTGAAAACCTGATTTTTTGTTGCAATTGCAATATTTTCTTATTTTAGGTAAGTTTTTGAACATAAAAAGGAGTTTGTCGTAAAAATCTTAGGTTCCTTTGCTCACCTCAAGTTTATTTGACCATTTTTTCTATTAAACCCACAGAATCTACAAAAATATTACAAAAGATTCCAAAAGAAATCAGTGAAAACCTGATTTTTTGTTTCAATTGCATTATTTTCTTATTTTAGGTAAGTTTTTGAACATAAAAAGGGGTTTTGTCGTGAAAATCTTAGGTTCCTTTGCTCACCTCAAGTTTGTTTGACCATTTTTTTTAATAAACCCACAGAATCTACAAAAATATTACAAAAGATTCCATAAGAAATCAGTGAAAACCTGATTTTGTTGTTGCCATTGAATTATTTCTTATTTTCAGTAAGTTTTTGAACATAAAAAGGGGTTTTGTCGTAAAAATCTAAGGTTCCTTTGCTCACCTCAAGTTTATTTGACCATTTTTTCTAATAAACCCACAGAATCTACAAAAATATTACAAAAGATTCCAAAAGAAATCAGTGAAAACCTGTATTTTTGTTGCAATTGCATTATTTTTTTATTTTGAGAAAGTTTTTGTACATATAAATGGGTTTTGTCGTAAAAATCTTAGGTTCCATTGCTCACCTTAAGTTTGTTTGACCATTTTTTCTAATAAACCCACAGAATCTACAAAAATATTACAAAAGATTCCAAAAGAAATCAGTGAAAACCTGATTTTTTGTTGCTATTGAATTATTTCTTATTTTAAGTAAGTTTTTGAACATAAAAAGGGGTTTTGTCGTAAAAATCTAAGGTTCCTTTGCTCACCTCAAGTTTGTTTGACCATTTTTTCTAATAAACTTACAGAATCTACAAAAATATTACAAAAGATTCCAAAAGAAATTACTGAAAACCTGTTTTTTTGTTGCAATTGCATTTTTTTCTTATTTTAAGAAAGTTTTTGTTCATAAAAAAGGGTTTTGCGTAAAAATCTTAGGTTCCTTTGCTCACCTCAAGTTTATTTGACCATTTTTTCTAATAAACCCACAGAATCTACAAAAATATTACAAAAGATTTCAAAAGAAATCAGTGAAAACCTGATTTTTTGTTTCAATTGCATTGTTTTCTAATTTTAGGTAAGTTTTTGAACATAAAAAGGGGTTTTGTCGTGAAAATCTTAGGTTCCTTTTCTCACCTCAAGTTTGTTTGACCATTTTTTTTAATAAACCCACAGAATCTACAAAAATATTACAAAAGATTCCAAAAGAAATCAGTGAAAACCTGATTTTTTGTTGCCATTGAATTATTTCTTATTTTTAGTAAGTTTTTGAACATAAAAAGGGGTTTTGTCGTAAAAATCTTAGGTTCCTTTGCTCACCTCAAGTTTATTTGACTATTTTTTCTAATAAACCCACAGAATCTACAAAAATATTACAAAAGATTCCAAAAGAAATCAGTGAAAACCTGATTTTTTGTTGCAATTGCATTATTTTCTTATTTTAGGTAAGTTTTTGAACATAAAAAGGAGTTTGTCGAAAAAATCTTAGGTTCCTTTGCTCACCTCAAGTTTATTTGACCATTTTTTCTAATAAACCCACAGAATCTACAGAAATATTACAAAAGATTCCAAAAGAAATCAGTGAAAACCTGTATTTTTGTTGCAATTGCATTATTTTTTTATTTTGAGAAAGTTTTTGTACATAAAAATGGGTTTTGTCGTAAAAATCTTAGGTTCCATTGCTCACCTTAAGTTTATTTAACCATTTTTTCTAATAAACCCACAGAATCTACAAAAATATTACAAAAGATTCCAAAAGAAATCAGTGAAAACCTGTTTTTTTGTTGAAATTGCATTATTTTCTTATTTTAAGTAAGTTTTTGTACATAAAAAGGGGTTTTGTCGTAAAAATCTTAGGTTCCTTTGCTCACCTCAAGTTTATTTGACCATTTTTTCTAATAAACCCACAGAATCTACAAAAATATTACAAAAGATTCCAAAAGTAATCAGTGAAAACTTGATTTTTTGTTTTAATTGCATTATTTTCTTATTTTAGGTAAGTTTTTGAACATAAAAAGGAGTTTTGTCGTGAAAATCTTAGGTTCCTTTGCTCACCTCAAGTTTGTTTGACCATTTTTTCTAATAAACCCACAGAATCTACAAAAATATTACAAAAGATTCCAAAAGAAATCAGTGAAAACCTGTTTTTTTGTTGCGATTGCATTATTTTCATATTTTAAGTAAGTTTTTGAACATAAAAAGGGGTTTTCTCGTCAAAATCTAAGGTTCCTTTGCTCACCTCAAGTTTATTTGACAATTTTTTCTAATAAACCCACAGAATCTACAAAAATATTACAAAAGATTCCAAAAGAAATCAGTGAAAACCTGTTTTTTTGTTGCAATTGCATTATTTTCTTATTTTAAGTAAGTTTTTGTACATAAAAAGGGGTTTTGTCGTAAAAATCTTAGGTTCCTTTGCTCACCTCAAGTTTATTTGACCATTCTTTCTAATAAACCCACAGAATCTACAAAAATATTACAAAAGATTCCAAAAGTAATCAGTGAAAACCTGATTTTTTGTTTCAATTGCATTATTTTCTTATTTTAGGTAAGTTTTTGAACATAAAAAGGGGTTTTGTCGTGAAAATCTTAGGTTCCTTTGCTCACCTCAAGTTTGTTTGACCATTTTTTTTAATAAACCCACAGAATCTACAAAAATATTACAAAAGATTCCAAAAGAAATCAGTGAAAACCTGATTTTTTGTTGCCATTGAATTATTTCTTATTTTAAGTAAGTTTTTGAACATAAAAAGGGGTTTTGTCGTGAAAATCTAAGGTTCCTTTGCTCACCTCAAGTTTATTTGACCATTTTTTCTAATAAACCCACAGAATCTACAAAAATATTACAAAAGATTCCAAAAGAAATCAGTGAAAACCTGATTTTTTGTTGCAATTGCAATATTTTCTAATTTTAGGTAAGTTTTTGAACATAAAAAGGAGTTTGTCGTAAAAATCTTAGGTTCCATTGCTCACCTCAAGTTTATTTGACCATTTTTTCTATTAAACACACAGAATCTACAAAAATATTACAAAAGATTCCAAAAGAAATCAGTGAAAACCTGAATTTTCCTTTCAATTGCATTATTTTCTTATTTTAGGTAAGTTTTTGAACATAAAAAGGAGTTTGTCGTAAAAATCTTAGGTTCCTTTGCTCACCTCAAGTTTATTTGACCATTTTTTCTATTAAACCCACAGAATCTACATAAATATTACAAAAGATTCCAAAAGAAATTACTGAAAACCTGTTTTTTTGTTGCAATTGCATTTTTTTCTTATTTTAAGTAAGTTTTTGTTCATAAAAAGGGGTTTTGCGTAAAAATCTTAGGTTCCTTTGCTCACCTCAAGTTTATTTGACCATTTTTTCTAATAAACCCACAGAATCTACAAAAATATTACAAAAGATTTCAAAAGAAATCAGTGAAAACCTGATTTTTTGTTTCAATTGCATTATTTTCTTATTTTAGGTAAGTTTTTGAACATAAAAAGGGGTTTTGTCGTGAAAATCTTAGGTTCCTTTTCTCACCTCAAGTTTGTTTGACCATTTTTTTTAATAAACCCACAGAATCTACAAAAATATTACAAAAGATTCCAAAAAAAAATCAGTGAAAACCTGATTTTTTGTTGCCATTGAATTATTTCTTATTTTTAGTAAGTTTTTGAACATAAAAAGGGGTTTTGTCGTAAAAATCTAAGGTTCCTTTGCTCACCTCAAGTTTATTTGACCATTTTTTCTAATAAACCCACAGAATCTACAAAAATATTACAAAAGATTCCAAAAGAAATCAGTGAAAACCTGATTTTTTGTTGCAATTGCATTATTTTCTTATTTTAGGAAAGTTTTTGAACATAAAAAGGAGTTTGGCGAAAAAATCTTAGGTTCCTTTGCTCACCTCAAGTTTATTTGACCATTTTTTCTAATAAACCCACAGAATCTAAAGAAATATTACAAAAGATTCCAAAAGAAATCAGTGAAAACCTGTATTTTTGTTGCAATTGCATTATTTTTTTATTTTGAGAAAGTTTTTGTACATAAAAATGGGTTTTGTCGTAAAAATCTTAGGTTCCATTGCTCACCTTAAGTTTATTTAACCATTTTTTCTAATAAACCCACAGAATCTACAAAAATATTACAAAAGATTCCAAAAGAAATCAGTGAAAACCTGTTTTTTTGTTGCAATTGCATTATTTTCTTATTTTAAGTAAGTTTTTGTACATTAAAAGGGGTTTTGTCGTAAAAATCTTAGGTTCCTTTGCTCACCTCAAGTTTATTTGACCATTTTTTCTAATATACCCACAGAATCTACAAAAATATTTCAAAAGATTCCAAAAGTAATCAGTGAAAACTTGATTTTTTGTTTCAATTGCATTATTTTCTTATTTTAGGTAAGTTTTTGAACATAAAAAGGGGTTTTGTCGTGAAAATCTTAGATTCCTTTGCTCACCTCAAGTTTGTTTGACCATTTTTTCTAATAAACCCACAGAATCTACAAAAATATTACAAAAGATTCCAAAAGAAATCAGTGAAAACCTGTTTTTTTGTTGCGATTGCATTATTTTCATATTTTAAGTAAGTTTTTGAACATAAAAAGGGGTTTTGTCGTAAAAATCTAAGGTTCCTTTGCTCACCTCAAGTTTATTTGACAATTTTTTCTAATAAACCCACAGAATCTACAAAAATATTACAAAAGATTCCAAAAGAAATCAGTGAAAACCTGTTTTTTTGTTGCAATAGCATTATTTTCTTATTTTAAGTAAGTTTTTGTACATAAAAAGGGGTTTTGTCGTGAAAATCTTAGGTTCCTTTGCTCACCTCAAGTTTGTTTGACCATTTTTTTTAATAAACCCACAGAATCTACAAAAATATTACAAAAGATTCCAAAAGAAATCAGTGAAAACCTGATTTTTTGTTGCCATTGAATTATTTCTTATTTTAAGTAAGTTTTTGAACATAAAAAGGGGTTTTGTCGTGAAAATCTAAGGTTCCTTTGCTCACCTCAAGTTTATTTGACCATTTTTTCTAATAAACCCACAGAATCTACAAAAATATTACAAAAGATTCCAAATGAAATCAGTGAAAACCTGATTTTTTGTTGCAATTGCAATATTTTCTTATTTTAGGTAAGTTTTTGAACATAAAAAGGAGTTTGTCGTAAAAATCTTAGGTTCCTTTGCTCACCTCAAGTTTATTTGACCATTTTTTCTATTAAACACACAGAATCTACAAAAATATTACAAAAGATTCCAAAAGAAATCAGTGAAAACCTGAATTTTTGTTTCAATTGAATTATTTTCTTATTTTAGGTAAGTTTTTGAACATAAAAAGGAGTTTGTCGTAAAAATCTTAGGTTCCTTTGCTCACCTCAAGTTTATTTGACCATTTTTTCTATTAAACCCACAGAATCTACAAAAATATTACAAAAGATTCCAAAAGAAATCAGTGAAAACCTGATTTTTTGTTTCAATTGCATTATTATCTTATTTTAGGTAAGTTTTTGAACATAAAAAGGGGTTTTGTCGTGAAAATCTTAGGTTCCTTTGCTCACCTCAAGTTTGTTTGACCATTTTTTTTAATAAACCCACAGAATCTACAAAAATATTACAAAAGATTCCAAAAGAAATCAGTGAAAACCTGATTTTTTGTTGCCATTGAATTATTTCTTATTTTAAGTAAGTTTTTGAACATAAAAAGGGGTTTTGTCGTAAAAATCTTAGGTTCCTTTGCTCACCTAAAGTTTGTTTGACCATTTTTTCTAATAAACCCACAGAATCTACAAAAATATTACAAAAGATTCCAAAATAAATCAGTGAAAACCTGTTTTTTTGTTGCGATTGCATTATTTTCTTATTTTAAGTAAGTTTTTGAACATAAAAAGGGGTTTTGTCGTAAAAATCTTAGGTTCCTTTGCTCACCTCAAGTTTATTTGACAATTTTTTCTAATAAACCCACAGAATCTACAAAAATATTACAAAAGATTTCAAAAGAAATCAGTGAAAACCTGTTTTTTTGTTGCAATTGCATTATTTTCTTATTTTAAGTAAGTTTTTGTACATAAAAAGGGGTTTTGTCGTAAAAATCTTAGGTTCCTTTGCTCACCTCAAGTTTATTTGACCATTTTTTCTAATAAACCCACAGAATCTACAAAAATATTACAAAAGATTCCAAAAGAAATCAGTGAAAACCTGATTTTTTGTTTCAATTGCATTATTATCTTATTTTAGGTAAGTTTTTGAACATAAAAAGAAGTTTTGTCGTGAAAATCTTAGGTTCCTTTGCTCACCTCAAGTTTGTTTGACCATTTTTTTTAATAAACCCACAGAATCTACAAAAATATTACAAAAGATTCCAAAAGAAATCAGTGAAAACCTGATTTTTTGTTGCCATTGAATTATTTCTTATTTTAAGTAAGTTTTTGAACATAAAAAGGGGTTTTGTCGTAAAAATCTTAGGTTCCTTTGCTCACCTCAAGTTTGTTTGACCATTTTTTCTAATAAACCCACAGAATCTACAAAAATATTACAAAAGATTCCAAAAGAAATCAGTGAAAACCTGTTTTTTTGTTGCGATTGCATTATTTTCTTATTTTAAGTAAGTTTTTGAACATAAAAAGGGGTTTTGTCGTAAAAATCTTAGGTTCCTTTGCTCACCTCAAGTTTATTTGACAATTTTTTCTAATAAACCCACAGAATCTACAAAAATATTACAAAAGATTTCAAAAGAAATCAGTGAAAACCTGTTTTTTTGTTGCAATTGCATTATTTTCTTATTTTAAGTAAGTTTTTGTACATAAAAAGGAGTTTTGTCGTAAAAATCTTAGGTTCCTTTGCTCACCTCAAGTTTATTTGACCATTTTTTCTAATAAACCCACAGAATCTACAAAAATATTACAAAAGATTCCAAAAGAAATCAGTGAAAACCTGATTTTTTGTTTCAATTGCATTATTTTCTTATTTTAGGTAAGTTTTTGAACATAAAAAGGGGTTTTGTCGTAAAAATCTTAGGTTCCTTTGCTCACCTCAAGTTTGTTTGACCATTTTTTTTAATAAACCCACAGAATCAACAAAAATATTAAAAAAGATTCCAAAAGAAATCAGTGAAAACCTGATTTTTTGTTGCCATTAAATTATTTCTTATTTTAAGTAAGTTTTTGAACAAAAAAAGGGGTTTTGTCGTAAAAATCTAAGGTTTCTTTGCTCACCTCAAGTTTATTTGACCATTTTTTCTAATAAACCCACAGAATCTACAAAAATATTACAAAAGATTCCAAAAGAAATCAGTGAAAACCTGATTTTTTGTTGCAATTGCAATATTTTCTTATTTTAGGTAAGTTTTTGAACATAAAAAGGAGTTTGTCGTAAAAATCTTAGGTTCCTTTGCTCACCTCAAGTTTATTTGACCATTTTTTCTATTAAACCCACAGAATCTACAAAAATATTACAAAAGATTCCAAAAAAAATCAGTGAAAACCTGTATTTTTGTTGCAATTGCATTATTTTTTTATTTTGAGAAAGTTTTTGTACATATAAATGGGTTTTGTCGTAAAAATCTTAGGTTCCATTGCTCACCTTAAGTTTGTTTGACCATTTTTTCTAATAAACCCACAGAATCTACAAAAATATTACAAAAGATTCCAAAAGAAATCAGTGAAAACCTGTTTTTTTGTTGCAATTGCATTATTTTCTTATTTTAAGTAAGTTTTTGTACATAAAAAGGGGTTTTGTCGTAAAAATCTTAGGTTCCTTTGCTCACCTCAAGTTTATTTGACCATTTTTTCTAATAAACCCACAGAATCTACAAAAATATTACAAAAGATTCCAAAAGTAATCAGTGAAAACCTGATTTTTTGTTTCAATTGCATTATTTTCTTATTTTAGGTAAGTTTTTGAACATAAAAAGGGGTTTTGTCGTGAAAATCTTTGGTTCCTTTGCTCACCTCAAGTTTGTTTGACCATTTTTTCTAATAAACCCACAGAATCTACAAAAATATTACAAAAGATTCCAAAAGAAATCAGTGAAAACCTGTTTTTTTGTTGCGATTGCATTATTTTCTTATTTTAAGTAAGTTTTTGAACATAAAAAGGGGTTTTGCCGTAAAAATCTAAGGTTCCTTTGCTCACCTCAAGTTTATTTGACAATTTTTTCTAATAAACCCACAGAATCTACAAAAATATTACAAAAGATTCCAAAAGAAATCAGTGAAAACCTGTTTTTTTGTTGCAATTGCATTATTTTCTTATTTTAAGTAAGTTTTTGTACATGAAAAGGGGTTTTGTCGTAAAAATCTTAGCTTCCTTTGCTCACCTCAAGTTTATTTGACCATTTTTTCTAATAAACCCACAGAATCTACAAAAATATTACAAAAGATTCCAAAAGAAATCAGTGAAAATCTATTTTTTGATTTTTTTTTAAGAGAATTACTCTTTTTCAGAAAAAATTTTAACGACATAAATTACTCCATGAGCAAAAAAACATAGGTATTCATGGTTGTTTTTTGATTCAAATGGACATTTTCTTTAATATTTCGACAAAATCTACAAAAATATTACAAAAGATTCTAAAAGAATTCAGTAAATACCTGTTTTTTTTTTGCAATTGCATTATTTTCTTATTTTAAGTAAATTTTTGTACATAAAAAGGGGTTTTGTCGTAAAAATCTTAGGTTCATTTGCTCACCTCAAGTTTTTTTGACCATTTTTTCTAATAAACCAACAGAATCTACAAAAATATTACAAAAGATTCTAAAAGAAATCAGTGAAAATTTTTTTTTTGAATTTTTTTAACAGAATTACTCATTTTCACAAAAAATTTTATTGACATAAATTACTACTTGATCTAAAAAACATAGGTATTCATGGTTGTTTTTGATTCAAATTTTCATATTTTAAGTAAGTTTTTGTACATAAAAAGGGGATTTGTCGTAAAAATCTTAGGTTCCTTTGCTAAGCTCAAGTTTATTTGACCATTTTTTCTAATAAACCCACAGAATCTACAAAAATATTACAAAAGATTCCAAAAGAAATCAGTGAAAACCTGATTTTTTGTTGCAATTGCATTATTTTCTTATTTTAAGTAAGTTTTTGTACATAAAAAGGGGTTTTGTCGAAAAAATCTTAGGTTCCTTTGCTCACCTCAAGTTTAATTGACCATTTTTTCTACTAAACCAACAGAATCTACAAAAATATTACAAAAGATTCCAAAAGAAATCAGTGAAAACCTGTTTTTTTGTTGCAATTGCATTATTTTCTTATTTTAAGTAAGTTTTTGTACATAAAAAGGGGTTTTGTCGTAAAAATCTTTGGTTCCTTCGCTCACCTGAAGTTTATTTGACCATTTTTTTTAATAAACCCACAGAATCTACAAAAATATTACAAAAGATTCCAATAGAAATCAGTGAAAACCTAATTTTTTGTTGCAATTGGATTATTTCTTATTTTAAGTAAGTTTTTGAACATAAAAAGGGGTTTTGTCGTAAAAATATTAGGTTCCTTTGCTCACCTCAAGTTTATTTGACCATTTTTTCTAATAAACCCACAGAATCTACAAAAATATTACAAAAGATTCCAAAAGAATTCAGTAAAAACCTGTTTTTTTCTTGCAATTGCATTATTTTCTTATTTTAAGTAAGTTTTTGTACATAAAAAGGGGTTTTGTCGTAAAAATATTAGGTTCCTTTGCTCACCTCAAGTTTATTTGACCATTTTTTCTAATAAACCCACAGAATCTACAAAAAAATTACAACAGATTCCAAAAGAAATCAGAAAAAACCTGTTTTTTTGTTGCAATTGCATTATTTTCTTATTTTAAGTAAGTTTTTGTACATAAAAAGGGGTTTTGTCGTTAAAATCTTAGGCTCCTTTGCTCACCTCAAGTTTAATTGACCATTTTTTTTACTAAATCAACAGAATCTACAAAAATATTACAAAAGATTCCAAAAGAAATCAGTGAAAACCTGTTTTTTTGTTGCAATTGCATTATTTTTTTATTATAAGTAAGTTTTTGTTCATAAAAACAGGTTTTGTCTTAAAAATCTTAAGTTCTTTTGCTCACCCCAAGTTTATTTGACCATTTCTTCTAATAAACCCACAGAATCTACAAAAATATTACAAAAGATTCCAAAAGAAATCAGTGAAAACCTGATTTTTTGTTGCAATTGCATTATTTCTAATTTTAATTAAGTTTTTGTACATAAAAAGGGGTTTTATCGTAAAAATCTTAAGTTCCTTTGCTCACCTTAGGTTTATTTGACCATTTTTTTTAATAAACCCACAGAATCTACAAAAATATTACAAAAGATTTCAAAAGAAATCAGTGAAAACCTCATTTTTTGTTGCAATTGCATTATTTTCTTATTTTAAGTAAGTTTTTGAACATAAAAAGGGGTTTTGTCGTAAATATCTTAGGTTCCATTGCTCACCTCAAGTTTATTTGACCATTTTTTCTTATAAACCCACAGAATCTACAAAATTATTACAAAAGATTCCAAAAGAAATCAGTGAAAACCTGTATTTTTGTTACAATTGCATTATTTTCTTATTTTAAGTAACTTTTTGTACATAAAAGGGGTTTTGTCGTAAAAATCTTAGGTTCCTTTGCTCATCTCAAGTTTATTTGACCATTTTTTCTTATAAACCCACAGAATCTACAAAAATATCACAAAAGATTCCAAAAGAATTCAGTGAATACCTGTTTTTTTGTTGCAATTGCATTATTTTCTTATTTTAAGTAAGTTTTTGAACACAAAAAAGGGTTTTGTCGTAAAAATCTTAGGTTCCATTGCTCACCACAAGTTTATTTGACCATTTTTTTTAATAAACCCACAGAATCTACAAAAATATTACAAAAATTCCAAAAGAAATCAGTGAAAACCTGTTTTTTTGTTGCAATTGCATTATTTTCTTATCTTAAGTAAGTTTTTGAACATAAAAAGGGGTTTTGTCGAAAATTCTTGGGTTCCTTTGCTCACCTTAAGTTTATTTGACTATTTTTTCTAATAAACCCACAGAATCTACAAAAATATTACAAAAGATTCTAAAAGAAATCAGTGAAAACCTGTTTTTTTGTTGCAATTGCATTATTTTAATATTTTAAATAAGTTTTTGTACATAAAAAGGGGTTTTGTCGTAAAAATCTTAGGTTCCTTTGCTCACCTCAAGTTTATTTGCCAATTTTTTCTAATAAACCCACAGAATCTACAAAAATATTACAAAAGATTCCAAAAGAAATCAGTGAAAACCTGTTTTTTTATTGCAATTAAATTATTTTCTTATTTTAAGTAAGTTTTTGAACATAATAAGGGGTTTTGTCGTAAAAACCTTAGATTCCTTTTCTCACCTCAAGTTGATTTTACCATTTTTTCTAATAAACCTACAGAATATACAAAACTATTACAAAAGAGTCCAAAAGAAATCAGTGAAAACCTGATTTTTTGTTGCAATTGCATTATTTTCTTATTTAAGTAAGTTTTTAAACATAAAACGGAGTTTTGTCGTAAAAATCTTTTGTTCCTTTGCTCACCTCATGTTTATTTGACCATTTTTTCTAATAAACCCGCAGAATCTACAAAAATATTACAAAAGATTTCAAAAGAATTCAGTAAAAACCTGTTTTTTTGTTGCAATTGTATTATTTTATTATTTTAATTAAGTTTTTGTACATAAAAAGGGGTTTTGTCGAAAAAATCTTAGGTTCCTTTGCTCACCTCAAGTTTATTTGACCATTTTTTCTAATAAACCAACAGATTCTACAAAAATATTACAAAAGATTTCACAAGAAATCAGTGAAAACCTGTTTTTTTGTTGCAATTGCATTATTTTCATATTTTAAATAAGTTTTTGTACATATAAAGGGGTTTTGTCGTAAAAATTTTAGGTTCCTTTGCTCACCTCAAGTTTATTTGCCAATTTTTTCTAATAAACCCACTGAATCTACAAAAATATTACAAAAGATTCCAAAAGAAACCAGTGAAAACCTGTTTTTTTATTGCAATTAAATTATTTTCTTATTTTAAGTAAGTTTTTGAACATAATAAGGGGTTTTGTCGTAAAAATCTTAGATTCCTTTGCTCACCTCAAGTTGATTTTACTATTTTTTCTAATAAACCCAAAGAATATACAAAACTATTACAAAAGATTCCAAAAGAAATCAGTGAAAACCTGATTTTTTGTTGCAATTGCATTATTTTCTTATTTTAAGTAAGTTTTTAAACATAAAACAGGGTTTTGTCGTAAAAATCTTTTGTTCCTTTGCTCACCTCAAGTTTATTTGACCATTTTTTTTAATAAACCCACAGAATCTACAAAAATATTACAAAAGATTTCAAAAGAATTCAGTAAAAACCTGTTTTTTTGTTGCAATTGCATTATTTTCTTATTTTAATTAAGTTTTAGTTCATAAAAAGGGGTTTTGTCGTAAAAATCTTAGGTTCCTTTGCTCACCTCAAGTTTATTTGCCAATTTTTTCTAATAAACCCACAGAATCTACAAAAATATTACAAAAGATTCTAAAAGAAATCAGTAAAAACCTGTTTTTTTGTTGCAATCGCACTATTTTCTTATTTTAAGTAAGTTTTTGTACATAAAAATGGGTTTTGTCGTAAAAGTCTTAGGTTCCTTTGCTCACCTCAAGTTTATTTGATCATTTTTTCTTATAAACCCACAAAATCTACAAAAATATTACAAAAGATTCCAAAAGAAATCAGTGAAAACCTGTTTTTTGTTGCAATTGCATTATTTTCATATTTTAAATAAGTTTTTGTACATAAAAAGAGGTTTTGTCGTAAAAATCTTAGGTTCCTTTACTCACATCAAGTTTATTTGCCAATTTTTTCTAATAAACCCACAGAATCTACAAAAATATTACAAAAGATTCCAAAAGAAATCAGTAAAAACCTGTTTTTTTATTGCAATTAAATTATTTTCTTATTTTAAGTAAGTTTTTGAACATAATAAGGGGTTTTGTCGTAAAAATCTTAGATTCCTTTGCTCACCTCAAGTTGATTTTACCATTTTTTCTAATAAACCCACAGAATATACAAAACTATTACAAAAGATTCCAAAAGAAATCAGTGAAAACCTGATTTTTTGTTGCAATTGCATTATTTTCTTATTTAAGTAAGTTTTTAAACATAAAACGGGGTTTTGTCGTAAAAATCTTTTGTTCCTTTGCTCACCTCATGTTTATTTGACCATTTTTTCTAATAAACCCACAGAATCTACAAAAATATTACAAAAGATTTCAAAAGAATTCAGTAAAAACCTGTTTTTTTGTTGCAATTGTATTATTTTATTATTTTAATTAAGTTTTTGTACATAAAAAGGGGTTTTGTCGTAAAAATCTTAGGTTCCTTTTCTCACCTCAAGTTTATTTGACCATTTTTTCTAATAAACCAACAGATTCTACAAAAATATTACAAAAGATTTCACAAGAAATCAGTGAAAACCTGTTTTTTTGTTGCAATTGCATTATTTTCATATTTTAAATAAGTTTTTGTACATAAAACGGGGTTTTGTCGTAAAAATCTTAGGTTCCTTTGCTCACCTCAAGTTTATTTGCCAATTTTTTCTAATAAACCCACAGAATCTACAAAAATATTACAAAAGATTCCAAAAGAAATCAGTGAAAACCTGTTTTTTTATTGCAATTAAATTATTTTCTTATTTTAAGTAAGTTTTTGAACATAATAAGGGGTTTTGTCGTAAAAATCTTAGATTCCTTTGCTCACCTCAAGTTGATTTTACCATTTTTTCTAATAAACCCAAAGAATATACAAAACTATTACAAAAGATTCCAAAAGAAATCAGTGAAAACCTGATTTTTTGTTGCACTTGCATTATTTTCTTATTTTAAGTAAGTTTTTAAACATAAAACAGGGTTTTGTCGTAAAAATCTTTTGTTCCTTTGCTCACCTCAAGTTTATTTGACCATTTTTTTTAATAAACCCACAGAATCTACAAAAATATTACAAAAGATTTCAAAAGAATTCAGTAAAAACCTGTTTTTTTGTTGCAATTGCATTATTTTCTTATTTTAATTAAGTTTTTGTACATAAAAAGGGGTTTTGTCGTAAAAATCTTAGGTTCCTTTGCTTACCTCAAGTTTATTTGCCAATTTTTTCTAATAAACCCACAGAATCTACAAAAATATTACAAAAGATTCCAAAAAAAATCAGTGAAAACTTGTTTTTTTGTTGCAATTGCATTATTTTCATATTTTAAATAAGTTTTTGTACATAAAAAGGAGTTTTGTCGTAAAAATCTTAGGTTCCTTTGCTCACCTCAAGTTTATTTGACCATTTTTTCTTATAAACCCACAGAATCTACAAAAATATTACAAAAGATTCCAAAGGAATTCAGTGAATACCTGTTTTTTTGTTGCAATTGCATTATTTTCATATTTTAAGTAAGTTTTTGAACACAAAAAAGGGTTTTGTCGTAAAAATCTTAGGTTCCATTGCTCACCACAAGTTTTTTTGACCATTTTTTCTAATAAACCCACAGAATCTACAAAAATATTACAAAAGATTTCAAAAGAAATCAGTGAAAACCTGTTTTTTTATTGCAATTAAATTATTTTCTTATTTTAAGTAAGTTTTTGAACATAATAAGGGGTTTTGTCGTAAAAATCTTAGATTCCTTTGCTCACCTCAAGTTGATTTTACCATTTTTTCTAATAAACCCACAGAATATACAAAACTATTACAAAAGATTCCAAAAGAAATCAGTGAAAACCTGATTTTTTGTTGCAATTGCATTATTTTCTTATTTAAGTAAGTTTTTCAACATAAAACGGGGTTTTGTCGTAAAAATCTTTTGTTCCTTTGCTCACCTCATGTTTATTTGACCATTTTTTCTAATAAACCCACAGAATCAACAAAAATATTACAAAAGATTTCAAAAGAATTCAGTAAAAACCTGTTTTTTTGTTGCAATTGTATTATTTTATTATTTTAATTAAGTTTTTGTACATAAAAAGGGGTTTTGTCGTAAAAATCTTAGGTTCCTTTGCTCACCTCAAGTTTATTTGACCATTTTTTCTAATAAACCAACAGATTCTACAAAAATATTACAAAAGATTTCACAAGAAATCAGTGAAAACCTGTTTTTTTGTTGCAATTGCATTATTTTCATACTTTAAATAAGTTTTTGTACTTAAAAAGAAGTTTTGTCGTAAAAATCTTTGGTTCCTTTGCTCACCTCAAGTTTATTTGCCAATTTTTTCTAATAAACCCACAGAATCTACAAAAATATTACAAAAGATTCCAAAAGAAATCATTGAAAACCTGTTTTTTTATTGCAATTAAATTATTTTCTTATTTTAAGTAAGTTTTTGAACATAATAAGGGGTTTTGTCCTAAAAATCTTAGATTCCTTTGCTCACCTCAAGTTGATTTTACCATTTTTTCTAATAAACCCACAGAATATACAAAACTATTACAAAAGATTCCAAAAGAAATCAGTGAAAACCTGATTTTTTGTTGCAATTGCATTATTTTCTTATTTTAAGTAAGTTTTTAAACATAAAACGGGGTTTTGTCGTAAAAATCTTTTGTTCCTTTGCTCACCTCAAGTTTATTTGACCATTTTTTCTAATAAACCCACAGAATCTACAAAAATATTACAAAAGATTTCAAAAGAATTCAGTAAAAACCTGTTTTTTTGTTGCAATTGTATTATTTTATTATTTTAATTAAGTTTTTGTACATAAAAAGGGGTTTTGTCGTAAAAATCTTAGGTTCCTTTGCTCACCTCAAGTTTATTTGACAATTTTCTCTAATAAACCGACAGATTCTACAAAAATATTACAAAAGATTTCACAAAAAATTAGTGAAAACCTGATTTTTTGTTGCAATTGCATTATTTCTTATTTTAAGTAAGTTTTTGACCATAAAAAGGGGTTTTGTCGTAAAAATCTTAGGTTCCTTTGCTCACCTCAAGTTTATTTGACCATTTTTTCTAATAAACTCGCAGAATTTATAAAAATATTACAAAAGATTCCAAAAGAAATCAGTGAAAACCTGTATTTTTGTTGCAATTGCATTATTTTTTTATTTTAAGAAAGTTTTTGTACATAAAAAGGGGTTTTGTCGTAAAAGTCTTAGGTTCCGTTTTTTACCTTAAGTTTATTTGACCATTTTTTCTAATAAACCCACAGAATCTACAAAAATATTACAAAAGATTTTAAAAGAAATCAGTGAAAACCTGATTTTTTGTTGCAATTGCATTATTTTCTTATTTTAAGTAAGTTTTTGAACATAAAAAGGGGTTTTGTCGTGAAAATCTTAGGTTCCTTTGCTCACCTCAAGTTTATTTGACCATTTTTTCTAATAAACCCACAGAATCTACAAAAATATTACAAAAGATTCTAAAAGAAATCAGTGAAAACCTGTTTTTTTGTTGCAATTGCATTATTTTCTTATTTTAAGTAAGTTTTTGTACATAAAAAGGGGTTTTTACGTAAAAATCTTAGGTTCCATTGCTCATCTCAAGTTTATTTGACCATTTTTTCTAATAAACCCACAGAATCTACAAAAATATTACAAAAGATTTCAAAAGAATTCAGTAAAAACCTGTTTTTTTGTTGCAATTGTATTATTTTATTATTTTAATTAAGTTTTTGTACATAAAAAGGGGTTTTGTCGTAAAAATCTTAGGTTCCTTTGCTCACCTCAAGTTTATTTGACCATTTTTTCTAATAAACCAACAGATTCTACAAAAATATTACAAAAGATTTCACAAGAAATCAGTGAAAACCTGTTTTTTTGTTGCAATTGCATTATTTTCATACTTTAAATAAGTTTTTGTACTTAAAAAGAAGTTTTGTCGTAAAAATCTTAGGTTCCTTTGCTCACCTCAAGTTTATTTGCCAATTTTTTCTAATAAACCCACAGAATCTACAAAAATATTACAAAAGATTCCAAAAGAAATCATTGAAAACCTGTTTTTTTATTGCAATTAAATTATTTTCTTATTTTAAGTAAGTTTTTGAACATAATAAGGGGTTTTGTCGTAAAAATCTTAGATTCCTTTGCTCACCTCAAGTTGATTTTACCATTTTTTCTAATAAACCCACAGAATATACAAAACTATTACAAAAGATTCCAAAAGAAATCAGTGAAAACCTGATTTTTTGTTGCAATTGCATTATTTTCTTATTTTAAGTAAGTTTTTAAACATAAAACGGGGTTTTGTCGTAAAAATCTTTTGTTCCTTTGCTCACCTCAAGTTTATTTGACCATTTTTTCTAATAAACCCACAGAATCTACAAAAATATTACAAAAGATTCCAAAAGAATTCAGTAAAAACCTGTTTTTTTGTTGCAATTGTATTATTTTATTATTTTAATTAAGTTTTTGTACATAAAAAGGGGTTTTGTCGTAAAAATCTTAGGTTCCTTTGCTCACCTCAAGTTTATTTGACAATTTTCTCTAATAAACCGACAGATTCTACAAAAATATTACAAAAGATTTCACAAGAAATCAGTGAAAACCTGATTTTTTCTTGCAATTGCATTATTTCTTATTTTAAGTAAGTTTTTAAACATAAAAAGGGGTTTTGTCGTAAAAATCTTAGGTTCCTTTGCTCACCTCAAGTTTATTTGACCATTTTTTCTAATAAACTCGCAGAATTTATAAAAATATTACAAAAGATTCCAAAAGAAATCAGTGAAAACCTGTATTTTTGTTGCAATTGCATTATTTTTTTATTTTAAGAAAGTTTTTGTACATAAAAAGGGGTTTTGTCGTAAAAGTCTTAGGTTCCATTTTTTACCTTAAGTTTATTTGACCATTTTTTCTAATAAACCCACAGAATATACAAAAATATTACAAAAGATTATAAAAGAAATCAGTGAAAACCTGATTTTTTGTTGCAATTGCATTATTTTCTTATTTTAAGTAAGTTTTTGAACATAAAAAGGGGTTTTGTCGTGAAAATCTTAGGTTCCTTTGCTCACCTCAAGTTTATTTGACCATTTTTTCAAATAAACCAACAGAATCTACAAAAATATTACAAAAGATTCCAAAAGAAATCAGTGAAAACCTGTTTTTTTGTTGCAATTGCATTATTTTCTTATTTTAAGTTAGTTTTTGTAAATAAAAAGGGGTTTGTACGTAAAAATCATAGGTTCCATTGCTCATCTCAAGTTTATTTGACCATTTTTTCTAATAAACCCACAGAATCTACAAAAATATTACAAAAGATTCCAAAAGAAATCAGTGAAAACCTGTATTTTTGTTGCAATTGCATATTTTCTTATTTAAAGTAGGTTTTTGAACATAAAAAAGGGTTTTGTCGTAAAAATCTTAAGTTCATTTGCTCACCTCAAGTTTATTTGACCATTTTTTTTAATAAACCCACAGAATCTACAAAAATATTACAAAAGATTCCAAAAGAAATCAGTAAAAACCTGATTTTTTGTTGCAATTGCATTATTTCTTATTTTAAGTAAGTTTTTGAACATAAAAAGGGGTTTTGTCGTAAAAATCTTAGGATCCTTTGCTCACCTCAAGTTTATTTGACTATTGTTTCTAATAAATCAACAGAATCTACAAAAATATTACAAAAGATTCCGAAAGAAATCAGTGAAAACCTGATTTTTTGTTGCAATTGCATTATTTCTTATTTTAAGTAAGTTTTTGAACATAAAAAGGGGTTTTGTCGTAAAAATCTTAGGTTCCTTTGCTCACCTCAAGTTTATTTGACCATTTTTTTTAATAAACTCACAGAATTTATAAAAATATTACAAAAGATTCCAAAAGAAATCAGTGAAAACCTGTATTTTTGTTGCAATAGCATTATTTTTTTATTTTAAGAAAGTTTATGTACATAAAAAGGGGTTTTGTCGTAAAAATCTTAGGTTCCATTGCTCACCTTAAGTTTATTTGACCATGTTTTCTAATAAACCCACAGAATCTACAAAAATATTACAAAAGATTATAAAAGAAATCAGTGAAAACCTGATTTTTTGTTGCAATTGCATTATTTTCTTATTTTAGGTAGGTTTTTGAACATAAAAAGGAGTTTGTCGTAAAAATCTTAGGTTTCTTTGCTCACCTTAAGTTTATTTGACCATTTTTTCTAATAAACCCACAGAACCTACAAAAATATTACAAAAGATTCCAAAAGAAATCAGTGAAAACCTGATTTTTTGTTGCAATTGCTTTATTTCTTATTTTAAGTAAGTTTTTGAACATAAAAAGGGGTTTTGTCGTAAAAATCTTAGGTTCCTTTGCTCACCTCAAGTTTATTTGACCATTTTTTCTAATAAACCCACAGAATCAACAAAAATATTACAAAAGATTCCCAAAGAAATCAGTGAAAACCTGATTTTTTGTTGCAATTGCATTATTTCATATTTTAAGTAAGTTTTTGTAAATAAAAAGGGGTTTTGTCGTTAAATTCGTAGATTCCTCTGCTCACCTCAAGTTTATTTGACCATTTTTTCTTATAAACCCACAGAATCTACAAAAATATTACAAAAGATTCCAAAAGAATTCAGTGAAAACCTGTTTTTTTGTTGCAATTGCATTATTTTCTTATTTTAAGTAAGTTTTTGAACATAAAAAGGGGTTTTGTCGTAAAAATCCTAGGTTCCTTTGCTAACCTTAAGTTTATTTGACAATTTATTCTAATAAACCCACAGAATCTACAAAAATATTACAAAAGATTCCAAAAGAAATCAGTGAAAAACTGTTTTTTTGTTGCAATTGCATTATTTTCTTATTTTATGTAAGTTTTTAAACATAAAAAGGGGTTTTGTCGTAAAAATCTTAGGTTCCTTTGCTCACCTCAAGTTTGTTTGACAATTTTTTCTGATAAACCCACAGAATCTAAAAAAATATTACAAAAGATTCCAAAAGAAATCAGTGAAAACCAGATTTTTTGTTGCAATTGCATTATTTCTTATTTTAAGTATGATTTTGAACATAAAAAGGGGTTTTGTCGTAAAAATCTAAGGTTCCTTTGCTCACCTCAAGTTTATTTGACCATTTTTTCTAATAAACCCACAGAATCTACAAAAATATTACAAAAGATTCCAAAAGAAATCAGTGAAAACCTGATTTTTTGTTGCAATTGCATTATTTTCTTATTTTGGTAACTTTTTGAACATAAAAAGGAGTTTATCGTAAAAATCTTAGGTTCCTTTGCTCACCTCAAGTTTATTTGACCATTTTTTCTAATAAACCCACAGAATCTACAAAAATATTTCAAAAGATTCCAAAAGAAATCAGTGAAAACCTGTTTTTTTGTTGCAATTGCATCATTTTCTTATTTTAAGTAAATTTTTGTTAATAAAAAGGGGTTTTGTCGTAAAAATCTTAGGTTCCTTTGCTCACCTCAAGTTTATTTGACCCTTTTTTTCTAATAAACCCACAGAATCTACAAAAATATTACAGAAGATTCCAGAAGAAGTCAGTGAAAACCTGATTTTTCATTGCAATTGCATTATTTTCTTATTTTAGGTAAGTTTTTGAACATAAAAAGGAGTTTGTCGTAAAAATCTTAGGTTCCTTTGCTCACCTTAAGTTTATTTGACCATTTTTTCTAATAAACCCACAGAATCTACAAAAATATTACAAAAGATTCCAAAAGAAATCATTGAAAACCTGTTTTTTTATTGCAATTAAATTATTTTCTTATTTTAAGTAAGTTTTTGAACATAATAAGGGGTTTTGTCGTAAAAATCTTAGATTCCTTTGCTCACCTCAAGTTGATTTTACCATTTTTTCTAATAAACCCACAGAATATACAAAACTATTACAAAAGATTCCAAAAGAAATCAGTGAAAACCTGATTTTTTGTTGCAATTGCATTATTTTCTTATTTTAAGTAAGTTTTTAAACATAAAACGGGGTTTTGTCGTAAAAATCTTTTGTTCCTTTGCTCACCTCAAGTTTATTTGACCATTTTTTCTAATAAACCCACAGAATCTACAAAAATATTACAAAAGATTCCAAAAGAATTCAGTAAAAACCTGTTTTTTTGTTGCAATTGTATTATTTTATTATTTTAATTAAGTTTTTGTACATAAAAAGGGGTTTTGTCGTAAAAATCTTAGGTTCCTTTGCTCACCTCAAGTTTATTTGACAATTTTCTCTAATAAACCGACAGATTCTACAAAAATATTACAAAAGATTTCACAAGAAATCAGTGAAAACCTGATTTTTTCTTGCAATTGCATTATTTCTTATTTTAAGTAAGTTTTTAAACATAAAAAGGGGTTTTGTCGTAAAAATCTTAGGTTCCTTTGCTCACCTCAAGTTTATTTGACCATTTTTTCTAATAAACTCGCAGAATTTATAAAAATATTACAAAAGATTCCAAAAGAAATCAGTGAAAACCTGTATTTTTGTTGCAATTGCATTATTTTTTTATTTTAAAAAAGTTTTTGTACATAAAAAGGGGTTTTGTCGTAAAAGTCTTAGGTTCCATTTTTTACCTTAAGTTTATTTGACCATTTTTTCTAATAAACCCACAGAATCTACAAAAATATTACAAAAGATTATAAAAGAAATCAGTGAAAACCTGATTTTTTGTTGCAATTGCATTATTTTCTTATTTTAAGTAAGTTTTTGAACATAAAAAGGGGTTTTGTCGTGAAAATCTTAGGTTCCTTTGCTCACCTCAAGTTTATTTGACCATTTTTTCAAATAAACCAACAGAATCTACAAAAATATTACAAAAGATTCCAAAAGAAATCAGTGAAAACCTGTTTTTTTGTTGCAATTGCATTATTTTCTTATTTTAAGTTAGTTTTTGTAAATAAAAAGGGGTTTGTACGTAAAAATCATAGGTTCCATTGCTCATCTCAAGTTTATTTGACCATTTTTTCTAATAAACCCACAGAATCTACAAAAATATTACAAAAGATTCCAAAAGAAATCAGTGAAAACCTGTATTTTTGTTGCAATTGCATATTTTCTTATTTAAAGTAGGTTTTTGAACATAAAAAAGGGTTTTGTCGTAAAAATCTTAAGTTCATTTGCTCACCTCAAGTTTATTTGACCATTTTTTTTAATAAACCCACAGAATCTACAAAAATATTACAAAAGATTCCAAAAGAAATCAGTAAAAACCTGATTTTTTGTTGCAATTGCATTATTTCTTATTTTAAGTAAGTTTTTGAACATAAAAAGGGGTTTTGTCGTAAAAATCTTAGGATCCTTTGCTCACCTCAAGTTTATTTGACTATTGTTTCTAATAAATCAACAGAATCTACAAAAATATTACAAAAGATTCCGAAAGAAATCAGTGAAAACCTGATTTTTTGTTGCAATTGCATTATTTCTTATTTTAAGTAAGTTTTTGAACATAAAAAGGGGTTTTGTCGTAAAAATCTTAGGTTCCTTTGCTCACCTCAAGTTTATTTGACCATTTTTTTTAATAAACTCACAGAATTTATAAAAATATTACAAAAGATTCCAAAAGAAATCAGTGAAAACCTGTATTTTTGTTGCAATAGCATTATTTTTTTATTTTAAGAAAGTTTATGTACATAAAAAGGGGTTTTGTCGTAAAAATCTTAGGTTCCATTGCTCACCTTAAGTTTATTTGACCATGTTTTCTAATAAACCCACAGAATCTACAAAAATATTACAAAATATTATAAAAGAAATCAGTGAAAACCTGATTTTTTGTTGCAATTGCATTATTTTCTTATTTTAGGTAGGTTTTTGAACATAAAAAGGAGTTTGTCGTAAAAATCTTAGGTTTCTTTGCTCACCTTAAGTTTATTTGACCATTTTTTCTAATAAACCCACAGAACCTACAAAAATATTACAAAAGATTCCAAAAGAAATCAGTGAAAACCTGATTTTTTGTTGCAATTGCTTTATTTCTTATTTTAAGTAAGTTTTTGAACATAAAAAGGGGTTTTGTCGTAAAAATCTTAGGTTCCTTTGCTCACCTCAAGTTTATTTGACCATTTTTTCTAATAAACCCACAGAATCAACAAAAATATTACAAAAGATTCCCAAAGAAATCAGTGAAAACCTGATTTTTTGTTGCAATTGCATTATTTCATATTTTAAGTAAGTTTTTGTAAATAAAAAGGGGTTTTGTCGTTAAATTCGTAGATTCCTCTGCTCACCTCAAGTTTATTTGACCATTTTTTCTTATAAACCCACAGAATCTACAAAAATATTACAAAAGATTCCAAAAGAATTCAGTGAAAACCTGTTTTTTTGTTGCAATTGCATTATTTTCTTATTTTAAGTAAGTTTTTGAACATAAAAAGGGGTTTTGTCGTAAAAATCCTAGGTTCCTTTGCTAACCTTAAGTTTATTTGACAATTTATTCTAATAAACCCACAGAATCTACAAAAATATTACAAAAGATTCCAAAAGAAATCAGTGAAAAACTGTTTTTTTGTTGCAATTGCATTATTTTCTTATTTTATGTAAGTTTTTAAACATAAAAAGGGGTTTTGTCGTAAAAATCTTAGGTTCCTTTGCTCACCTCAAGTTTGTTTGACAATTTTTTCTGATAAACCCACAGAATCTAAAAAAATATTACAAAAGATTCCAAAAGAAATCAGTGAAAACCAGATTTTTTGTTGCAATTGCATTATTTCTTATTTTAAGTATGATTTTGAACATAAAAAGGGGTTTTGTCGTAAAAATCTAAGGTTCCTTTGCTCACCTCAAGTTTATTTGACCATTTTTTCTAATAAACCCACAGAATCTACAAAAATATTACAAAAGATTCCAAAAGAAATCAGTGAAAACCTGATTTTTTGTTGCAATTGCATTATTTTCTTATTTTGGTAACTTTTTGAACATAAAAAGGAGTTTATCGTAAAAATCTTAGGTTCCTTTGCTCACCTCAAGTTTATTTGACCATTTTTTCTAATAAACCCACAGAATCTACAAAAATATTTCAAAAGATTCCAAAAGAAATCAGTGAAAACCTGTTTTTTTGTTGCAATTGCATCATTTTCTTATTTTAAGTAAATTTTTGTTAATAAAAAGGGGTTTTGTCGTAAAAATCTTAGGTTCCTTTGCTCACCTCAAGTTTATTTGACCCTTTTTTTCTAATAAACCCACAGAATCTACAAAAATATTACAGAAGATTCCAGAAGAAGTCAGTGAAAACCTGATTTTTCATTGCAATTGCATTATTTTCTTATTTTAGGTAAGTTTTTGAACATAAAAAGGAGTTTGTCGTAAAAATCTTAGGTTCCTTTGCTCACCTTAAGTTTATTTGACCATTTTTTCTAATAAACCCACAGAATCTACAAAAATATTACAAAAGATTCCAAAAGAAATCAGTGAAAACCTGATTTTTTGTTGCAAATGCTTTATTTCTTATTTTAAGTAAGTTTTTGAACATAAAAAGGGGTTTTGTCGTAAAAATCTTTTGTTCCTTTGCTCACCTCAAGTTTATTTGACCATTTTTTCTAATAAACCCACAGAATCAACAAAAATATTACAAAAGATTTCAAAAGAATCAGTGAAAACCTGATTTTTTGTTGCAATTGCATTATTTCATATTTTAAGTAAGTTTTTGTACATAAAAAGGGGTTTTGTCGTAAAATTCGTAGATTCCTCTGCTCACCTCAAGTTTATTTGACCAGTTTTTCTTATAAACCCACAGAATCTACAAAAATATTACAATATATTCCAAAAGAATTCAGTGAAAACCTGTTTTTTTGTTGCAATTGCATTATTTTCTTATTTTAAGTAAGTTTTTGTACATAAAAAGGGGTTTTGTCGTAAAAATCCTAAATTCCTTTGCTAACCTTAAGTTTATTTGACAAATTTTTCTAATAAACCCACAGAATCTACAAAAATATTACAAAAGATTCCAAAAGAAGTCAGTGAAAACCTGTTTTTTTGTTGCAATTGCATTATTTTCTTATTTTAAGTAAGTTTTTAAACATAAAAAGGGGTTTTGTCGTAAAAATCTTATGTTCCTTTGCTCACCTCAAGTTTGTTTGACAATTTTTTCTAATAAACCCACAGAATCTACAAAAATATTACAAGAGATTCCAAAAGAAATCAGTTAAAACCTGATTTTTTGTTGCAATTGCATTATTTTTTTATTTTAGGAACGTTTTTGAACATAAAAAGGAGTTTGTCGTAAAAATCTTAGGTTCCTTTGCTCACCTCAAGTTTATTTGACCATTTTTTCTAATAAACCCACAGAATCAACAAAAATATTACAAAAGATTCCAAAAGAAATCAGTGAAAACCTGTTTTTTTGTTGCAATTGCATTATTTTCTTATTTTAAGTAAGTTTTTAAACATAAAAAGGGGTTTTGTCGTAAAAATCTTATGTTCCTTTGCTCACCTCAAGTTTGTTTGACAATTTTTTCTAATAAACCCACAGAATCTACAAAAATATTACAAAAGATTCCAAAAGAAATCATTTAAAACCTGATTTTTTGTTGCAATTGCATTATTTTCTCATTTTAGGTAAGTTTTTGAACATAAAATGGGGTTTTGTCGTAAAAATCTTAGGTTCCTTTGCTCACCTCAATTTTATTTGACCATTTTTTTTTATAAACTAACAAAATCAACAAAAATATTACAAAAGACTCTAAAAGAAATCAGTGAAAACCTGTTTTTTTGTTGCAATTGCATTATTTCCTTATTTTAAGAAAGTTTTTGTACATAAAAAGGGGTTTTGTCGTAAAAATCTTAGGTTCCTTTATTCACCTCAAGTTTATTTGACCATTTTTCCTTATAAATCCACAGAATCTACAAAAACATTACAAAAGATTCCAAAAGAATTTAGTAAAAACCTGTTTTTTTGTTTCAATTGCATTATTTTCTTATTTTAAGTAAGTTTTTGAACATAAAAAGGGGTTTTATCGTAAAAATCTAAGGTTCCTTTGCTCACCTCAATTTTATTTGACCATTTTTTCTAATAAGCCCACAGAATCAACAAAAATATTACAAAAGATTCCAAAAGAAATCAGTGAAAACCTGTTTTTTTGTTGCAATTGCATTATTTTCTTATTTTAAGTAAATTTTTGAACATAAAAAGAGGTTTTGTCGTAAAAATCTTAGGTTCCTTTGCTCACCTCAAGTTTATTTGACCATTTTTTTTTATAAACCCACAGAATCTACAAAAATTTACAAAAGACTCCAAAAGAACTCAGTGAAAACCTGTTTTTTTGTTGCAATTGCATTATTTCCTTATTTTAAGTAAGTTTTTGAACATAAAAAGGGGTTTTGTCGTTAAAATCTTAGGTTCCTTTGCTCACCTCAAGTTTATTTGACCATTTTTTCTAATAAACCCACAGAATCTAAAAAATATTACAAAAGATTTCAAAAGAAATCAGTGAAAACCTGATTTTTTGTTGCTATTGCATTATTTTCTTATTTAAAGTAAGTTTTTAAACATAAAAAAGGGTTTTGTCGTAAAAATCTTAGGTTCCTTTGCTCACCTCAAGTTTATTTGACCATTTTTTCTAATAAACATACAGAATCTACAAAAATATTACAAAAGATTCCATACGAAATCAGTGGAAACCTTTTTTTTTGTTGCAATTGCATTATTTTCTTATTTTAAGTGAGTTTTTGAACATAAAAAGGGGTTTTGTCGTAAAAATCTTAGGTTCCTTTGCTCACCTCAAGTTTATTTGACCATTTTTTCTAATAAACCCACAGAATATACAAAAATAATACAAAAGATTTTAATAAAAAAATAGTGAAAACAAGTATTTTAATAGCAATTTCATTATTTTCTTACTTAAAATAAGTTTTTGTATAAAAAAAGGGGTTTTGTCGTAAAAATCTTAGGTTCCTTTGCTCACCTAAAGTTTATTTGACCATTTTTTCTAATAAACCCACAGAATCTACAAAAATATTACAAAAGATTCCAAAAGAAATCAGTGAAAACCTGTATTTTTGTTGCATTTGCATTATTTTCTTATTTTAAGTAAGTTTTTGTACATAAAAAGGGGTTTTGTCGTAAAAATCTTAGGTTCCATTGCTCACCTCAAGTTTATTTGACCATTTTTTCTAATAAACCCAAAGAATCTACAAAAATGTTACAAAAGATTCCAAAAGAAATCAGTGAAAACCGGTTTTTTTGTTGCAATTGCATTATTTTTTTATTTTAAATAAATTTTTTGGATATAAAAAGGGGTTTTGTCGTAAAAATCTTTGGTTCCTTTGCTCACCTCAAGTTTAATTGACCATTTTTTTTAATAAAGCCACAGAATCTACAAAAATATTACAAAAGATTCCAAAAGAAATCAGAGAAAACCTGTTTTAATGTTGCAATTGCATTATTTTTTTATTTGAAGTAAGTTTTTGTACATAAAATGGGGTTTTGTCGTAAAAATCTTAGGTTCCTTTGCTCACCTCAAGTTTATTTGACCATTTTTTCTAATAAACCCACAGAATCTAAAAAAATATTACAAAAGATTCCAAAAGAAATTAGTGAAAACCTGTTTTTTTGTTGCAATTGCATTATTTTCTTATTTTAAGTAAGTTTTTGAACATTAAAAGGGGTTTTGTCGTTAAAATCTTAGGTTCCTTTGCTCACCTCAAGTTTATTTGACCATTTTTTCTAATAAACCCACAGAATATACAACAATATTACAAAAGATTCCAAAAGAAATCAGTGAAACCCGTTTTTTTGTTGCAATTGCATTATTTTCTTATTTTAAGTAAGTTTTTGTACATAAAAAGGGGTTTTGTCGTAAAAATCTTAGGTTCCTTTGCTCACCTCAAGTTTATTTGACCATTTTTTTTTATAAATCTACAGAATCTACAAAAATATTACAAAAGATTCCAAAAGAATTCAGTGAAAACCTGTTTTTTTGTTGCAATTGCATTATTTTCTTATTTTAAGTTAGTTTTTGTACAAAAAATTGGGTTTTGTTTTAAAAATCTTAGGTTCCTTAGCTCACCTCAAGTTTAAATAACCATTTTTTCTAATAAAACTACAGAATCTACAAAAAAATTACAAAAGACTCCAAATGAAATTAGTGAAAACCTCTTCATTTGTTTCAATTGCATTATTTTCTTATTTTAAGAAGTTTTTGTTCAAAAAAAAGGGTTTTGTCGTAAAAATCTTAAGTTCCTTTGCTCACCTTATGTTTATTTGACCAATTTTTCTATTAAATCCACAGAATATACAAAAATATTACAAAAGATTTTAAAAAAAAATAGTGAAAACCTGTTTTTTTTGTTGCAATTGCATTATTTTCTTACTTAAAGAAAGTTTTTGTATAAAAAAAGGGGTTTTGTCGTAAAAATCTTAAGTTCCTTTGCTCACCTTATGTTTATTTGACCACTTTTTCTATTAAACCCACAGAATCTACAAAAATATTACAAAAGATTCCAAAAGAAATAAGTGAAAACCTGTTTTTTTGTTGCAATTGCAATATATCCTTGTTTTATGTATGTTTTTCTACAAAAAAAAGGGGTTTTGTCGTAAAAATCTTAGGTTCCTTTGCTCACCTCAAGTTTATTTGACCATTTTTTCTAATAAACCCACAGAATCAAAAAAAATATTACAAATTTTTCCAAAAGAAATCATTGAATGTCTGCTTTTTTGTTGCAATTGCATTATTTTTTTACTTTAAGTCATTTTTTGAACAAAAAAAGGGGTTTTGTCGTAAATAGCTTAGATTTCTTTGCTCACCTCAAGTTTATATGACCATTTTTTCTAATAAACGAAAGAAACTTCAAACATATTACAAAAGATTCCAAAAGATTTTAGTGAAAACCTGTTTTTTTGTTACAATTGCATTATTTTCTTACTACATTAAAGTTTTTGTTCAAAAAAAGGGGATTTGTCGTAAAAACCTTAGGTTACTTTGCTCACTTCAAGTTTATTCAACCATTTTTTTTAATAAACCCACAAAATCTTCAGAAATAATACAAAAGATTCCAATAGAAATTAGTAAAAACATGTTTTTTTGTTGAAATTGCAATATTTTTTGGTTTTAAGTAAGTTTTCGTACCAAAAAATGGGTTTTGTGGAGAAAATCTTAGCTTCCTTTGCTCACCTCAAGTTTAAGTAACCATTTTTTCTGATAAACCCTTAGAATCAACAAAAATTTTACAAAATTTTCCAACAGAAATCAGTGAAAACTTGTTTATTTGTTGCAATTGCAATATTTTTTTATTTTAAGTTTTTGTTCAAAAAAAGGAGTTTTGTCGTAAATAGCTCAGGTTCGTTTGCTCACCTCAAGTTTTTTTGAACAATTTTATGAATAAACCCACAGAATCTACAGAAAAAATACAAAAGATTCCGGAAGAAATTAGAGAAAAACTGTTTTTTTGTTGCAATTGCATTATTTTCTTACTTTAGGTAAGTTTATGTGCAAAAAAAGGGGTTTTGTCGTTAAAACCTTAAGTTCCTTTGCTCACCTCAATTTTATTTGACCATTTTTTCTAGTAAATCCAAAAATTCTACAAAAATATTACATAAGATTCCAAAAGAAATCAGTGAAAACCTGTTTGTTTGTTGCAATTACAATATTTTCATATTTTATGTAAGTTTTTGTACTGAAAAAGTAGTTTTGTCGTAAAAATCATAGGTTTCTTTGCCCACCTTATGTTTTTGTGACCATTTTTTATAATAAACCCACAGACTCTACAAAAATATTACAAAAAATTCCAGAATAAATTAGTGAAAACCTGTTTTTTTGTTGCAATTGCAATATTTTCTTAATTTAAATAATTGTTTGTACAAAAAAAAGGGGTTTTGTCGTTAAAACCTTATGTTCCTTTGGTCACCTCAAGTTTATTTTACCAGTTTTTCTAATAAATCCACAAAATCTATATAAATATTACAAAAGATTCCAAAAGAAATCAGTAAAAACCTGTTTTTTTTAATGCAATTGCATTATTTTCATATTTTTAATAAGTTATTGTACAAAAAAGTTGGGTTTTGTCGTAAAAATCTTAGGTTCCCTTGCTCACCTCAAGTTTATTTGACCATTTTTTCGAGTAAACCCCCAGAATCTACAAAAATATTACAAAAGATTCCAAAAGAAATCAGTGAAAACCTGTTTATTTTGTTGCAATTGCATTATTTTCTTACTTTAAGTAAGTTTAGGGTCATAAAAGGGCTTTTGTCGTTAAAACCTTAGGTTCCTTTGCTCACCTCAAGTTTATTTGATCATTTTTTCTAGTAATTCCACAGAATCTTCAATAAAATTACAAAAGATTCCATATGATATCAGTAAAAACCTGTTTTTTTGTTGCAGTTGCATTATTTTCTAATTTTAAGTAAGTTTTTGAACAAAAAAAAGGGGTTTTGTCGTAAAAATCTTAGGTTCCTTTGCTCACCTCAAGTTTATTTGACAATTTTTTCTATTAAACTTACAGAATCTACAAATGTTTCAAAAGATTCCGAAAGAAATCAGTGAAAACCTGTTATTTGAATTTTTTTAAGGGAATTACTCAATTTCACAAAAAAGTTTATTGAAATAAAATACTCCTTAAGCTAAAAAAAATAGGTATGCATGGTCTATTTTGATTCAAGTGATCATTTCTTTAAACTACCCACAGAATCTGCAAAACGATAACAAAAGATTCAAAAAGAAATCAGTGAAAACCTGTTTTTTTGTTGCAATTGTATTATTTTCTAATTTTTTGTAAGTTTTTTTACAAAAAAAGGGGTTTTGTCGTAAAAATCTTAGGTTCCTTTGCTCACCTCAAGTTTATTTGACCATTTTTTCTAATAAACGCACAGAATCCACAAAAATATTACAAAAGATTCCAAAAGAAATCAGTGAAAACCTGTTTTTTTGTTGCAATTGTATTATTTTCTTATTTTAAGTAAGTTTTTTTTCAAAAAAAGGGGTTTTGTCGTAAAAATACTAGGTTCCTATGCTCACCTCAAGTTTGTTTGACCATTTTTTCTAACAAACCCACAGAATCTACAAAAAGATTACAAAAGATTCCTAAAGAAATTAGTGACAACCTGTTTTTTTGTTGCAATGCATTATTTTCTTATATTAATTAAGTTTTTGTACACAAAAAAGGGTTTTGTCGTAAAAAATTTTAGGTTCCTTTGCTCACCTTAAGTTTATTTCACCATTATTTCTAATAAACTTACAGAATCTACAAAAATATTACAAAAGATTGCAATAGAAATCAGTGAAAACCTGTTTTTTTGTTGCAATTGCATTATTTTCTTATTTTAAGTAAGTTTTTGTACATAAAAAGGGGTTTTGGCGTAAAAATCTTAGGTTCCTTTGTTCACCTCAAGTTTATTTGACCATTTTTTCTAATAAACCCAAAGAATCTACAAAAATATTACAAAAGATTCGAAAAAAAATCAGTGAAAACCTGTTTTTTTGTTGCAATTGCATTATTTTCCTATTTTAAGTAAGTTTTTGTACATAAAAAAGGTTTTTGTCGTAAAAATCTTAGTTTCCTTTGCTCACCTCAAGTTTATTTGACCATTTTTTCTTATAAACCTACAGAATCTACAAAAATATTACAAAAGATTCCATAAGAAATCAGTGAAAACCTGTATTTTTGTTGCATTTGCATTATTTTCTTGTTTAAAGTAAGTTTTTGTACATAAAAAGAGGTTTTGTCGTAAAAATCTTAGGTTCCTTTGCTCACCTCAAATTTATTTGACCATTTTTTCTAATAAACCTACAGAATCTACTAAAATATTACAAAAGATTTCATAAGAAATCAGTAAAAACCTTATTTTTTGTTGCAATTGCATTATTTTCTTATTTTAAGTAAGTTTTTGAACATAAATAGGGGTTTTGTCGTAAATATCTTAGGTTCCTTTGCTCACCTCAAGTTTATTTGACCATTTTTCCTAATAAACCTACAGAATCTACAAAAATATTACAAAAGATTCCATAAGAAATCAGTGAAAACCTGTATTTTTGTTGCATTTGCATTATTTTCTTGTTTAAAGTAAGTTTTTGTACATAAAAAGAGGTTTTATCGTAAAAATCTTAGGTTCCATTGCTCACCTCAAGTTTATTTGACCATTTTTTCTAATAAACCCACAGAATCTACAAAAATATTACAAAAGATTTCAAAAGAAATCAGTAAAAACCTGTTTTTTTGTTGCAATTGCATTATTTTCTTATTTTAAGTAAGTTTTTGAACATAAATAGGGGTTTTGTCGTAAATATCTTAGGTTCCTTTGCTCACCTCAAGTTTATTTGACCATTTTTTCTAATAAACTTACAGAATCTACAAAAATATTACAAAAGATTTCAAAAAAATCAGTGAAAACCTGATTTTTTGTTGCAATTGCATTATTTTCTTATTTTAAGTAAGTTTTTGAACATAAAAAGGGGTTTTGTCGTAAAAATCTTAGGTTCCTTTACTCACCTCAAGTTTATTTGACCATTTTTCTAATAAACCCACAGAATATACAAAAATAATACAAAAGATTCTAAAAAAAAATAGTGAAAACCTGTTTTTTTGTTGCAATTGCATTAATTTCTTACTTAAAATAAGTTTTTGTCTAAAAAAAGGGGTTTTGTCGTAAAAATCTTAGGTTCCTTTGCTCACCTTAAGTTTATTTGACCATTTTTTCTAATAAACCCACAGAATCTACAAAAATATTACAAAAGATTCCAAAAGAAATCAGTGAAAACCTGTATTTTTGTTGCATTTGCATTATTTTCTACTTTTAAGTAAGTTTTTGTACATAAAAAGGGGTTTTGTCGTAAAAATCTTAGATTCCATTGCTCACCTCAAGTTTATTTGACCAATTTTTCTAATAAACCCATAGAATCTACAAAAATATTACAAAAGATTTTAAAAGAAATCAATGAAAACCTGATTTTTTGTTGCAATTGCATTATTTTCTTATTTTAAGTAAGTTTTTGAACATAAAAAACGGTTTTGTCGTAAAAATCTTAGGTTCCTTTGCTCACCTCAAGTTTATTTGACCATTTTTTTCTAATAAACCTACAAAATCTACAAAAATATTGTAAAAGATTCCATAAGAAATCAGTGAAAACCTTATTTTTTGTTGCAATTGCATTATTTTTTTATTTTTTGTAAGTTTTTTTACATAAAAAGGCGTTTTCTCGTAAAAATCTTAGGTTCCTTTGCTCAACTCAAGTTTATTTGACCATTTTTTTTTAATAAAACCACAGAATCCACAAAAATATTACAAAAGATTCCAAAAGAAATCAGTGAAAACCTGTTTTTTTGTTGCAATTGCATTATTTTCTTATCTTAAGTAAGTTTTTGAACATAAAAAGGGGTTTTGTCGAAAAATCTTGGGTTCCTTTGCTCACCTCAAGTTTATTTGACTATTTTTTCTAATAAACCCACAGAATCTACAAAAATATTACAAAAGATTCTAAAAGAAATCAGTGAAAACCTGTTTTTTTGTTGCAATCGCACTATTTTCTTATTTTAAGTAAGTTTTTGTACATAAAAAGGGGTTTTGTCGTAAAAATCTTAGGTTCCTTTGCTCACCTCAAGTTTATTTGACCATTTTTTCTTATAAACCCACAGAATCTACAAAAATATTACAAAAGATTCCAAAAGAAATCAGTGAAAACCTGTTTTTTTGTTGCAATTGCATTATTTTCATATTTTTAATAAGTTTTTGTACATAAAAAGAGGTTTTGTCGTAAAAATCTTGGGTTCCTTTGCTCACCTCAAGTTTATTTGCCAATTTTTTCTAATAAACCCACAGAATCTACAAAAATATTACAAAAGATTCCAAAAGAAATCAGTGAAAACCTGTTTTTTTATTGCAATTGCATTATTTTCTTATTTTAAGTAAGTTTTTGAACATAATAAGGGGTTTTGTCGCAAAAATCTTAGATTCCTTTGCTCACCTCAAGTTGATTTTACCATTTTTTCTAATAAACCCACAGAATATACAAAACTATTACAAAAGATTCCAAAAGAAATCAGTGAAAACCTGATTTTTTGTTGCAATTGCATTATTTTTTTATTTTAAGTAAGTTTTTGTACATAAAAAGGGGTTTTGTCGTAAAAATCTAAGGTTCCATTTTTTACCTTAAGTTTATTTGACCATTTTTTCTAATATACCCACAGAATCTACAAAAATATTACAAAAGATTATAAAAGAAATCAGTGAAAACCTGATTTTTTGTTGCAATTGCATTATTTTCTTATTTTAAGTAAGTTTTTGAACATAAAAAGGGGTTTTGTCGTAGAAGTCTTAGGTTCCTTTGGTCACCTTAAATTTATTTGACCATTTTTTCTAATAAACCCACAGAATCTACAAAAATATTACAAAAGAATCCAAAAAAAATCAGTGAAAACCTGTATTTTTGTTGCAATTGCATTATTTTCTTATTTAAAGTAGGTTTTTGTTCATAAAAAGGGGTTTTGTCGTAAAAATCTTAGGTTTATTTGCTCACCTCATGTTTATTTGACCACTTTTTCTAATAAACCCACAGAATCTACAAAAATATTACAAAAGATTTCAAAAGAAATCAATGAAAACCTGATTTTTTGTTGCGTTTGCATTATTTTCTTATTTTAAGTAAGTTTTTGAACATAAAAAAGGGTTTTGTCGTGAAAATCTTAGGTTCCTTTGCTCACCTCAAGTTTGTTTGACCATTTTTTCTAATAAACCCACAGAATCTACAAAAATATTACAAAAGATTCCAAAAGAAATCAGTGAAAACCTGATTTTTTGTTGCAATTACATTATTTCTTATTTTAAGTAAGTTTTTGAACATAAAAAGAGGTTTTGTCGTAAAAGTCCTAGGTTCCTTTGCTCACCTCAAGTTTATTTGACCATTTTTTCTACTAAACCAACAGAATCTACAAAAATATTACAAAAGATTCCAAAATAAATCAGTAAAAACCTGTATTTTTGTGCAATTGCATTATTTTTTTATTTTAAGAAAGTTTTTGTACATAGAAATGGGTTTTGTCGTAAAAATCTTAGGTTTTATTGCTCACCTTAAGTTTATTTGACCATTTTCTCTAATAAACCCACAAAATCTACAAAAATATTACAAAAGATTCCAAAAGAAATCAGTGAAAACCTGTTTTATTGTTGCAATTGCATTATTTTCTTATTTTAAGTAAGTTTTTGTACATAAAAAGGGGTTTTGTCGTAAAAATCTTAGGTTCCTTTGCTCACCTCAAGTTTATTTGACTATTTTTTCTAATAAACCCACAGAATCTTCAAAAATATTACAAAAGATTCCAAAAGAAATCAGTGAAAACCTGTTTTTTTGTTGCAATTGCATTATTTTCTTATTTTAATTAATTTTTTGAACATAAAAAGGGGTTTTGTCGTAAAAATCTAAGGTTCCTATGCTCACCTCAAGTTTATTTGACCATTTTTTCTACAAAACCAACAGAATCTACAAAAATATTACAAAAGATTCCAAAAGAAATCAGTGAAAACCTGTTTTTTATTGCAATTGCATTTTTTTCTTATTTTAAGTAAGTTTTTTTACATAAAAAAGAGTTTTGTCATAAAAATCGTAGATTCCTCTGCTTACCTCAAGTTTATTTGACCATTTTTTCTTATAAACCCACAGAATCTACAAAAATATTACAAAAGATTCCAAAAGAAATCAGTAAAAACCTGATTTTTTGTTGCAATTGCATTATTTCTTATTTTAAGTTAGTTTTTGAACATAAAAAGGGGTTTTGTCGTAAAAGTCCTAGGTTCCTTTGCTCACCTCAAGTTTATTTGACCATTTTTTCTAATAAACTCACAGAATTCACAAAAATATTACAAAAGATTCCAAAAGAAATCAGTGAAAACCTGTTTTTTTGTTGCAATTGCATTATTTTCTTAATTTAAGTAAGTTTTTGTAAATAAAAAGGGGTTTTGTCGTAAAAATCTTAGGTTCGTTTGCTCACCTCAAGTTTATTTGACCATTTTTTCTAATAAACCCACAGAATCTACAAAAATATTACAAAAGATTCCAAAAGAAATCAGTGAAAATCTGATTTTTTGTTGCAATTGCATTATTTTCTAATTTTAGGTAAGTTTTTGAACATAAAAAGGGGTTTTGTCGTAAAAATCTTAGGTTCCTTTGCTCACCTCAAGTTTATTTGACCATTTTTTCTAATAAACCCAAAGAATCTACAAAATTATTTCAAAAGATTCCAAAAGAAATCAGTGAAAACCTGTTTTTTTGTTGCAATTGCATTATTTTCTTATTTTAAGTAAATTTTTGTAAATAAAAAGGGGTTTTGTCGTAAAAATCTTAGGTTCCTTTGCTCACCTCAAGTTTATTTGACCCTTTTTTTCTAATAAACCCACAGAATCTACAAAAATATTACAAAAGATTCCAAAAGAAATCAGTGAAAACCTGATTTTTTGTTGCAATTGCATTATTTTCTTATTTTAGGTAAGTTTTTGAACATAAAAAGGAGTTTGTCGTAAAAATCTTAGGTTCCTTTGCTCACCTTAAGTTTATTTGACCATTTTTTTTAATAAACCCACAGAATCTACAAAAATTTTACAAAAGATTCCGAAAGAAATCAGTGAAAACCTGATTTTTTGTTGCAATTGCTTTATTTCTTATTTTAAGTAAGTTTTTGAACATAAAAAGGGGTTTTGTCGTAAAAATCTTTTGTTCCTTTGCTCACCTCAAGTTTATTTGACCATTTTTTCTAATAAACCCACAGAATCAACAAAAATATTACAAAAGTTTCCAAAAGAAATCAGTGAAAACCTGATTTTTTGTTGAAATTGCATTATTTCATATTTTAAGTAAGTTTTTGTTCATAAAAAGGGGTTTTGTCGTAAAATTCGTAGATTCCTCTGCTCACCTCAAGTTTTTTGACCATTTTTTCTTGAAAACCCACAGAATCTTCAAAAATATTACAAAAGATTCCTAAAGAATTCAGTGAAAACCTGTTTTTTTGTTGCAATTGCATTATTTTCTTATTTTAAGTAAGTTTTGTACATAAAAAGGGGTTTTGTCGTAAAAATCCTAGGTTCCTTTGCTAACCTTAAGTTTATTTGACAATTTTTTCTAATAAACCCACAGAATCTACAAAAATATTACAAAAGATTCTAAAAGAAATCAGTGAAAACCTGTTTTTTTGTTGCAATTGCATTAATTTCTTATTTTAAGTAAGTTTTTGTACAAAAAAAGGAGTTTTGTCGTAAAAATCTTAGGTTTCTTTGCTCACCTTAAGTTTAACTGACCATTTTTTCTAATAAACCCACAGAATCTACAAATATTATACAAAAGATTCCAAACGAAATCAGTGAAAACCTGTTTTTTTGTTGCAATTGCAATATTTTCTTATTTTAAGTATGTTTTTGTACAAAAAAAAACGGTTTTGTCGTAAAAATCTTACGTTCCTTTGCCCTTCTTAAGTTTATTTGACGATTTTTTATAATAAATCCACAGAATCTACAATATTATTACAAAAGATTCCAAAAGATATTAGTGACAACCTGTTTTTTTGTTGCAATTGCATTTTTTCCTTTCTTAAGAAAGTTTTTGAACAAAAGATGGAGTTTTGATGTAAAATCATAGGTTCCTTTGCTCACCTCAAGTTTATTCGACCATTTTTTTTAATAAATTCACAGAATCTACAAAAATATTGCAAAAGATTCCACAAGAATTCAATAAAAACTTGTTTTTTTGTTGCAATTGCATTATTTTCTTATTTTAAGTAAGTTTTTGTACAAAAAAAGGAGTTTTATTGTAAAAATCTTAGATACCTTTGCTCACCTCAAGTTTTTTTGACCAATTTTTCTAATAAACCCACAGAATCTACAAAAATTATACAAAAGATTCCGAAAGAATTTAGTAAAAACTTTTTTTTTTGTTGCAATTGCATTATTTTCTTACTTTAAGTAAGTTTTGGGTCATAAAAGGGCTTTTGTCGTTAAAACCTTAGGTTCCTTTGCTCACCTCAAGTTTATTTGACTATTTTTTCTAGTAATTCCACAGAATCTTCAATAAAATTACAAAAGATTCCATATGATATCAGTGGAAATCTTTTTTTTGTTGCAGTTGCATTATTTTCTTATTTTAAGTAAGTTTTTGAACAAAAAAAATAGGTTTTGTCGTAAAAATCTTAGGTTCCTTTGCTCACCTCAAGTTTATTTGACAATTTTTTCTATTAAACCCACAGAATCTACAAAAATGTTTCAAAAGATTCCGAAAGAAATCAGTGAAAACCTGTTATTTGAATTTTTTTAAGGGAATTACTCAATTTCACAAAAAAGTTTATTGAAATAAAATACTCCTTAAGCTAAAAAAAATAGGTATGCATGGTCTATTTTCATTTATATGATCATTTCTTTAAAAAAACCCACATAATCTGCAAAAAGATAACAAAAGATTCCAAAAGAAATCAGTGAAAACCCGTTTTTTTGTTGCAATTGCATTATTTTCTTATTTTTGGTAAGTTTTTGTACAAAAAAAGGGGTTTTGTCGTAAAAATATTAGGTTCCTTTGCTCACCTCAAGTTTATTTGACCATTTTTTCTAATAAACCCACAGAATCCACAAAAATATTACAAAAGATTCCAAAAGAAATAAGTGAAAACCTGTTTTTTTGTTGCAATTGAATTATTTTCTTATTTTAAGTAAGTTTTTTTACAAAAAAAGGGGTTTTGTCGTAAAAATACTAGGTTCCTATGCTCACCTCAAGTTTGTTTGACCATTTTTTCTAACAAACCCACAGAATCTACAAAAAGATTACAAAAGATTCCAAAAGAAATTAGTGACAACCTGTTTTTTTGTTGCAATGCGTTATTTTCTTATATTAATTAAGTTTTTGTACACAAAAAAGGGTTTTGTCGTAAAAAATCTTAGGTTCCTTTGCTCACCTCAAGTTTATTTCACCATTTTTTCTAATAAACTTACAGAATCTACAAAAATATTACAAAAGATTGCAATAGAAATCAGTGAAAACCTGTTTTTTTGTTGCAATTGCATTATTTTCTTATTTTAAGTAAGTTTTTGTACATAAAAAGGGGTTTTGTCGTAAAAATCTTAGGTTCCTTTGCTCACCTCAAGTTTATTTGACCATTTTTTATAATAAACCCAAAGAATCTACAAAAATATTACAAAAGATTCCAGAAAAATTCAGTGAAAACCTGTTTTTTTGTTGCAATTGCTTTATTTTCTTATTTTAAGTAAGTTTTTGTACATAAAAAAGGGTTATGTCGTAAAAATCTTAGTTTCCTTTGCTCACCTCAAGTTTATTTGACAATTTTTTCTAATAAACCCACAGAATCTACAAAATTATTACAAAAGATTCCAAATGAAATCAGTGAAAACCTGTTTTTTTGTTGCAATTGCATTATTTTCTTATTTTAAGTAAGTTTTTGAACATAATAAGGGGTTTTGTCGCAAAAATCTTAGATTCCTTTGCTCACATCAAGTTGATTTTACCATTTTTTCTAATAAACCCACAGAATATACAAAACTATTACAAAAGATTCCAAAAGAAATCAGTGAAAACCTGATTTTTTGTTGCTATTGCATTATTTTCTTATTTAAAGTAAGTTTTTAAACATAAAAAAGGGTTTTGTCGTAAAAATCTTAGGTTCCTTTGCTCACCTCAAGTTTATTTGACCATTTTTTCTAATAAACATACAGAATCTACAAAAATATTACAAAAGATTCCATACGAAATCAGTGGAAACCTTTTTTTTTGTTGCAATTGCATTATTTTCTTATTTTAAGTGAGTTTTTGAACATAAAAAGGGGTTTTGTCGTAAAAATCTTAGGTTCCTTTGCTCACCTCAAGTTTATTTGACCATTTTTTCTAATAAACCCACAGAATATACAAAAATAATACAAAAGATTTTAAAAAAAAATAGTGAAAACCTGTTTTTTTATTGCAATTGCATTATTTTCTTACTTAAAATAAGTTTTTGTATAAAAAAAGGGGTTTTGTCGTAAAAATCATAGGTTCCTTTGCTCACCTAAAGTTTATTTGACCATTTTTTCTAATAAACCCACAGAATCTACAAAAATATTACAAAAGATTCCAAAAGAAATCAGTGAAAACCTGTATTTTTGTTGCATTTGCATTATTTTCTTATTTTAAGTAAGTTTTTGTACACAAAAAGGGGTTTTGTCGTAAAAATCTTAGGTTCCATTGCTCACCTCAAGTTTATTTGACCATTTTTTCTAATAAACCCAAAGAATCTACAAAAATGTTACAAAAGATTCCAAAAGAAATCAGTGAAAACCGGTTTTTTTGTTGCAATTGCATTATTTTTTTATTTTAAATAAATTTTTTGGATATAAAAAGGGGTTTTGTCGTAAAAATCTTTGGTTCCTTTGCTCACCTCAAGTTTAATTGACCATTTTTTTTAATAAAGCCACAGAATCTACAAAAATATTACAAAAGATTCCAAAAGAAATCAGAGAAAACCTGTTTTAATGTTGCAATTGCATTATTTTTTTATTTGAAGAAAGTTTTTGTACATAAAATGGGGTTTTGTCGTAAAAATCTTAGGTTCCTTTGCTCACCTCAAGTTTATTTGACCATTTTTTCTAATAAACCCACAGAATCTAAAAAAATATTACAAAAGATTCCAAAACAAATTAGTGAAAACCTGTTTTTTTGTTGCAATTGCATTATTTTCTTATTTTAAGTAAGTTTTTGAACATTAAAAGGGGTTTTGTCGTTAAAATCTTAGGTTCCTTTGCTCACCTCAAGTTTATTTGACCATTTTTTCTAATAAACCCACAGAATATACAACAATATTACAAAAGATTCCAAAAGAAATCAGTGAAACCCGTTTTTTTGTTGCAATTGCATTATTTTCTTATTTTAAGTAAGTTTTTGTACATAAAAAGGGGTTTTGTCGTAAAAATCTTAGGTTCCTTTGCTCACCTCAAGTTTATTTGACCATTTTTTTTTATAAATCTACAGAATCTACAAAAATATTACAAAAGATTCCAAAAGAATTCAGTGAAAACCTGTTTTTTTGTTGCAATTGCATTATTTTCTTATTTTGATTTAGTTTTTGTACAAAAAATTGGGTTTTGTTTTAAAAATCTTAGGTTCCTTAGCTCACCTCAAGTTTAAATAACCATTTTTTCTAATAAAACTACAGAATCTACAAAAAAATTACAAAAGACTCCAAATGAAATTAGTGAAAACCTCTTTATTTGTTTCAATTGCATTATTTTCTTATTTTAAGTAAGTTTTTGTACAAAAAAAGGGGTTTTGTCGTAAAAATCTTAAGTTCCTTTGCTCACCTTATGTTTATTTGACTAATTTTTCTATTAAACCCACAGAATATACAAAAATATTACAAAAGATTCTAAAAAAAATAGTGAAAACCTTTTTTTTTGTTGCAATTGCATTATTTTCTTACTTAAAGTAAGTTTTTGTATAAAAAAAGGGGTTTTGTCGTAAAAATCTTAAGTTCCTTTGCTCACCTTATGTTTATTTGACCACTTTTTCTATTAAACCCACAGAATCTACAAAAATATTACAAAAGATTACAAAAGAAATAAGTGAAAACCTGTTTTTTTGTTGCAATTGCAATATATCCTTGTTTTATGAATGTTTTTCTACAAAAAAAAGGGGTTTTGTCGTAAAAATCTTAGGTTCCTTTGCTCACCTCAAATTTATTTGACCATTTTTTCTAATAAACCCACAGAATCAAAACAAAATATTACAAATTTTTCCAAAAGAAATCAGTGAATGTCTGTTTTTTTGTTGCAATTGCATTATTTTTTTACTTTAAGTCATTTTTTGAACAAAAAAAGGGGTTTTGTCGTAAATAGCTTAGATTTCTTTGCTCACCTCAAGTTTATATGACCATTTTTTCTAATAAACGAAAGAAACTACAAACATATTACAAAAGATTCCAAAAGATTTTAGTGAAAACCTGTTTTTTTGTTACAATTGCATTATTATCTTACTACAATAAAGTTTTTGTTCAAAAAAAGGGGATTTGTCGTAAAAACCTTAGGTTACTTTGCTCACTTCAAGTTTATTCAACCATTTTTTTTAATAAACCAACAAAATCTTCAGAAATAATACAAAAGATTCCAATAGAAATTAGTAAAAACATGTTTTTTTGTTGAAATTGCAATAATTTCTTGTTTTAAGTAAGTTTTCGTCCAAAAAAATGGGTTTTGTCGAGAAAATCTTAGCTTCCTTTACTCACCTCAAGTTTAAGTAACCATTTTTTCTGATAAACCCTTAGAATCAACAAAAATTTTACAAAATTTTCCAACAGAAATCAGTGAAAACCTGTTTATTTGATGCAATTGCAATATTTTTTTATTTTAAGTTTTTGTTCAAAAAAAGGAGTTTTGTCGTAAAAAGCTTAGGTTCGTTTGCTCACCTCAAGTTTTTTTGAACAATTTTATGAATAAACCCACAGAATCTACAGAAAAATTACAAAAGATTCCGGAAGAAATTAGAGAAAAACTGTTTTTTTGTTGCAATTGCATTATTTTCTTACTTTAGGTAAGTTTATGTGCAAAAAAAGGGGTTTTGTCGTTAAATCCTTAAGTTCCTTTGCTCACCTCAATTTTATTTGACCATTTTTTCTAGTAAATCCAAAAATTCTACAAAAATATTACATAAGATTCCAAAATAAATCAGTGAAAACCTGTTTGTTTGTTGCAATTACAATATTTTCTTATTTTATGTAAGTTTTTGTGCTGAAAAAGTAGTTTTGTCGTAAAAATCATAGGTTTCTTTGCCCACCTTATGTTTTTGTGACCATTTTTTATAATAAACCCACAGACTCTACAAAAATATTACAAAAAATTCCAGAATAAATTAGTGAAAACCTGTTTTTTTGTTGCAATTGCATTATTTTCTTAATTTAAATAATTGTTTGTACAAAAAAAAGGGGTTTTGTCGTTAAAACCTTATGTTCCTTTGGTCACCTCAAGTTTATTTTACCATTTTTTCTAATAAATCCACAGAATCTATATAAATATTACAAAAGATTCCAAAAGAAATCAGTAAAAACCTGTTTTTTTGTTGCAATTGCATTATTTTCTTATTTTATGTAAGTTTTTGTATTGAAAAAGTAGTTTTGTCGTAAAAATCTTAGGTTCCTTAGCTTACCTTAAATTTATTTGACCATTTTTTCTATTATTCTTACAAAATCTAAAAAATTTTACAGAAGAATCCATAAAAAATCAGTGAAAACCTGTTTTTTTTAATGCAATTGCATTATTTTCATATTTTTAATAAGTTATTGTACAAAAAAGTTGGGTTTTGTCGTAAAAATCTTAGGTTCCTTTGCTCACCTCAAGTTTATTTGACCATTTTTTTTTATAAATCTACAGAATCTACAAAAATATTACAAAAGATTCCAAAAGAATTCAGTGAAAACCTGTTTTTTTGTTGCAATTGCATTATTTTCTTATTTTGATTTAGTTTTTGTACAAAAAATTGGGTTTTGTTTTAAAAATCTTAGGTTCCTTAGCTCACCTCAAGTTTAAATAACCATTTTTTCTAATAAAACTACAGAATCTACAAAAAAATTACAAAAGACTCCAAATGAAATTAGTGAAAACCTCTTTATTTGTTTCAATTGCATTATTTTCTTATTTTAAGTAAGTTTTTGTACAAAAAAAGGGGTTTTGTCGTAAAAATCTTAAGTTCCTTTGCTCACCTTATGTTTATTTGACTAATTTTTCTATTAAACCCACAGAATATACAAAAATATTACAAAAGATTCTAAAAAAAATAGTGAAAACCTTTTTTTTTGTTGCAATTGCATTATTTTCTTACTTAAAGTAAGTTTTTGTATAAAAAAAGGGGTTTTGTCGTAAAAATCTTAAGTTCCTTTGCTCACCTTATGTTTATTTGACCACTTTTTCTATTAAACCCACAGAATCTACAAAAATATTACAAAAGATTACAAAAGAAATAAGTGAAAACCTGTTTTTTTGTTGCAATTGCAATATATCCTTGTTTTATGAATGTTTTTCTACAAAAAAAAGGGGTTTTGTCGTAAAAATCTTAGGTTCCTTTGCTCACCTCAAATTTATTTGACCATTTTTTCTAATAAACCCACAGAATCAAAACAAAATATTACAAATTTTTCCAAAAGAAATCAGTGAATGTCTGTTTTTTTGTTGCAATTGCATTATTTTTTTACTTTAAGTCATTTTTTGAACAAAAAAAGGGGTTTTGTCGTAAATAGCTTAGATTTCTTTGCTCACCTCAAGTTTATATGACCATTTTTTCTAATAAACGAAAGAAACTACAAACATATTACAAAAGATTCCAAAAGATTTTAGTGAAAACCTGTTTTTTTGTTACAATTGCATTATTATCTTACTACAATTAAGTTTTTGTTCAAAAAAAGGGGATTTGTCGTAAAAACCTTAGGTTACTTTGCTCACTTCAAGTTTATTCAACCATTTTTTTTAATAAACCAACAAAATCTTCAGAAATAATACAAAAGATTCCAATAGAAATTAGTAAAAACATGTTTTTTTGTTGAAATTGCAATAATTTCTTGTTTTAAGTAAGTTTTCGTCCAAAAAAATGGGTTTTGTCGAGAAAATCTTAGCTTCCTTTACTCACCTCAAGTTTAAGTAACCATTTTTTCTGATAAACCCTTAGAATCAACAAAAATTTTACAAAATTTTCCAACAGAAATCAGTGAAAACCTGTTTATTTGATGCAATTGCAATATTTTTTTATTTTAAGTTTTTGATCAAAAAAAGGAGTTTTGTCGTAAAAAGCTTAGGTTCGTTTGCTCACCTCAAGTTTTTTTGAACAATTTTATGAATAAACCCACAGAATCTACAGAAAAATTACAAAAGATTCCGGAAGAAATTAGAGAAAAACTGTTTTTTTGTTGCAATTGCATTATTTTCTTACTTTAGGTAAGTTTATGTGCAAAAAAAGGGGTTTTGTCGTTAAATCCTTAAGTTCCTTTGCTCACCTCAATTTTATTTGACCATTTTTTCTAGTAAATCCAAAAATTCTACAAAAATATTACATAAGATTCCAAAATAAATCAGTGAAAACCTGTTTGTTTGTTGCAATTACATTATTTTCTTATTTTATGTAAGTTTTTGTGCTGAAAAAGTAGTTTTGTCGTAAAAATCATAGGTTTCTTTGCCCACCTTATGTTTTTGTGACCATTTTTTATAATAAACCCACAGACTCTACAAAAATATTACAAAAAATTCCAGAATAAATTAGTGAAAACCTGTTTTTTTGTTGCAATTGCATTATTTTCTTAATTTAAATAATTGTTTGTACAAAAAAAAGGGGTTTTGTCGTTAAAACCTTATGTTCCTTTGGTCACCTCAAGTTTATTTTACCATTTTTTCTAATAAATCCACAGAATCTATATAAATATTACAAAAGATTCCAAAAGAAATCAGTAAAAACCTGTTTTTTTGTTGCAATTGCATTATTTTCTTATTTTATGTAAGTTTTTGTATTGAAAAAGTAGTTTTGTCGTAAAAATCTTAGGTTCCTTAGCTTACCTTAAATTTATTTGACCATTTTTTCTATTATTCTCACAAAATCTAAAAAATTTTACAGAAGAATCCATAAAAAATCAGTGAAAACCTGTTTTTTTTAATGCAATTGCATTATTTTCATATTTATAATAAGTTATTGTACAAAAAAGTTGGGTTTTGTCGTAAAAATCTTAGGTTCCTTTGCTCACCTCAAGTTTATTTGACCATTTTTTTTTATAAATCTACAGAATCTACAAAAATATTACAAAAGATTCCAAAAGAATTCAGTGAAAACCTGTTTTTTTGTTGCAATTGCATTATTTTCTTATTTTAAGTTAGTTTTTGTACAAAAAATTGGGTTTTGTTTTAAAAATCTTAGGTTCCTTAGCTCACCTCAAGTTTAAATAACCATTTTTTCTAATAAAACTACAGAATCTACAAAAAAATTACAAAAGACTCCAAATGAAATTAGTGAAAACCTCTTCATTTGTTTCAATTGCATTATTTTCTTATTTTAAGAAGTTTTTGTTCAAAAAAAAGGGTTTTGTCGTAAAAATCTTAAGTTCCTTTGCTCACCTTATGTTTATTTGACCAATTTTTCTATTAAATCCACAGAATATACAAAAATATTACAAAAGATTTTAAAAAAAAATAGTGAAAACCTGTTTTTTTTGTTGCAATTGCATTATTTTCTTACTTAAAGAAAGTTTTTGTATAAAAAAAGGGGTTTTGTCGTAAAAATCTTAAGTTCCTTTGCTCACCTTATGTTTATTTGACCACTTTTTCTATTAAACCCACAGAATCTACAAAAATATTACAAAAGATTCCAAAAGAAATAAGTGAAAACCTGTTTTTTTGTTGCAATTGCAATATATCCTTGTTTTATGTATGTTTTTCTACAAAAAAAAGGGGTTTTGTCGTAAAAATCTTAGGTTCCTTTGCTCACCTCAAGTTTATTTGACCATTTTTTCTAATAAACCCACAGAATCAAAAAAAATATTACAAATTTTTCCAAAAGAAATCATTGAATGTCTGCTTTTTTGTTGCAATTGCATTATTTTTTTACTTTAAGTCATTTTTTGAACAAAAAAAGGGGTTTTGTCGTAAATAGCTTAGATTTCTTTGCTCACCTCAAGTTTATATGACCATTTTTTCTAATAAACGAAAGAAACTTCAAACATATTACAAAAGATTCCAAAAGATTTTAGTGAAAACCTGTTTTTTTGTTACAATTGCATTATTTTCTTACTACATTAAAGTTTTTGTTCAAAAAAAGGGGATTTGTCGTAAAAACCTTAGGTTACTTTGCTCACTTCAAGTTTATTCAACCATTTTTTTTAATAAACCCACAAAATCTTCAGAAATAATACAAAAGATTCCAATAGAAATTAGTAAAAACATGTTTTTTTGTTGAAATTGCAATATTTTTTGGTTTTAAGTAAGTTTTCGTACCAAAAAATGGGTTTTTTGGAGAAAATCTTAGCTTCCTTTGCTCACCTCAAGTTTAAGTAACCATTTTTTCTGATAAACCCTTAGAATCAACAAAAATTTTACAAAATTTTCCAACAGAAATCAGTGAAAACTTGTTTATTTGTTGCAATTGCAATATTTTTTTATTTTAAGTTTTTGTTCAAAAAAAGGAGTTTTGTCGTAAATAGCTCAGGTTCGTTTGCTCACCTCAAGTTTTTTTGAACAATTTTATGAATAAACCCACAGAATCTACAGAAAAAATACAAAAGATTCCGGAAGAAATTAGAGAAAAACTGTTTTTTTGTTGCAATTGCATTATTTTCTTACTTTAGGTAAGTTTATGTGCAAAAAAAGGGGTTTTGTCGTTAAAACCTTAAGTTCCTTTGCTCACCTCAATTTTATTTGACCATTTTTTCTAGTAAATCCAAAAATTCTACAAAAATATTACATAAGATTCCAAAAGAAATCAGTGAAAACCTGTTTGTTTGTTGCAATTACAATATTTTCATATTTTATGTAAGTTTTTGTACTGAAAAAGTAGTTTTGTCGTAAAAATCATAGGTTTCTTTGCCCACCTTATGTTTTTGTGACCATTTTTTATAATAAACCCACAGACTCTACAAAAATATTACAAAAAATTCCAGAATAAATTAGTGAAAACCTGTTTTTTTGTTGCAATTGCAATATTTTCTTAATTTAAATAATTGTTTGTACAAAAAAAAGGGGTTTTGTCGTTAAAACCTTATGTTCCTTTGGTCACCTCAAGTTTATTTTACCAGTTTTTCTAATAAATCCACAAAATCTATATAAATATTACAAAAGATTCCAAAAGAAATCAGTAAAAACCTGTTTTTTTTAATGCAATTGCATTTTTTTCATATTTTTAATAAGTTATTGTACAAAAAAGTTGGGTTTTGTCGTAAAAATCTTAGGTTCCCTTGCTCACCTCAAGTTTATTTGACCATTTTTTCTAGTAAACCCCCAGAATCTACAAAAATATTACAAAAGATTCCAAAAGAAATCAGTGAAAACCTGTTTATTTTGTTGCAATTGCATTATTTTCTTACTTTAAGTAAGTTTTGGGTCATAAAAGGGCTTTTGTCGTTAAAACCTTAGGTTCCTTTGCTCACCTCAAGTTTATTTGATAATTTTTTCTAGTAATTCCACAGAATCTTCAATAAAATTACAAAAGATTCCATATGATATCAGTGAAAACCTGTTTTTTTGTTGCAGTTGCATTATTTTCTAATTTTAAGTAAGTTTTTGAACAAAAAAAAGGGGTTTTGTCGTAAAAATCTTAGGTTCCTTTGCTCACCTCAAGTTTATTTGACAATTTTTTCTATTAAACTTACAGAATCTACAAATGTTTCAAAAGATTCCGAAAGAAATCAGTGAAAACCTGTTATTTGAATTTTTTTAAGGGAATTACTCAATTTCACAAAAAAGTTTATTGAAATAAAATACTCCTTAAGCTAAAAAAAATAGGTATGCATGGTCTATTTTGATTCAAGTGATCATTTCTTTAAACTACCCACAGAATCTGCAAAACGATAACAAAAGATTCAAAAAGAAATCAGTGAAAACCTGTTTTTTTGTTGCAATTGTATTATTTTCTAATTTTTTGTAAGTTTTTTTTCAAAAAAAGGGGTTTTGTCGTAAAAATACTAGGTTCCTATGCTCACCTCAAGTTTGTTTGACCATTTTTTCTAACAAACCCACAGAATCTACAAAAAGATTACAAAAGATTCCTAAAGAAATTAGTGACAACCTGTTTTTTTGTTGCAATGCATTATTTTCTTATATTAATTAAGTTTTTGTACACAAAAAAGGGTTTTGTCGTAAAAAATTTTAGGTTCCTTTGCTCACCTTAAGTTTATTTCACCATTATTTCTAATAAACTTACAGAATCTACAAAAATATTACAAAAGATTGCAATAGAAATCAGTGAAAACCTGTTTTTTTGTTGCAATTGCATTATTTTCTTATTTTAAGTAAGTTTTTGTACATAAAAAGGGGTTTTGGCGTAAAAATCTTAGGTTCCTTTGTTCACCTCAAACTTATTTGACCATTTTTTCTAATAAACCCAAAGAATCTACAAAAATATTACAAAAGATTCGAAAAAAAATCAGTGAAAACCTGTTTTTTTGTTGCAATTGCATTATTTTCCTATTTTAAGTAAGTTTTTGTACATAAAAAAGGTTTTTGTCGTAAAAATCTTAGTTTCCTTTGCTCACCTCAAGTTTATTTGACCATTTTTTCTTATAAACCTACAGAATCTACAAAAATATTACAAAAGATTCCATAAGAAATCAGTGAAAACCTGTATTTTTGTTGCATTTGCATTATTTTCTTGTTTAAAGTAAGTTTTTGTACATAAAAAGAGGTTTTGTCGTAAAAATCTTAGGTTCCTTTGCTCACCTCAAATTTATTTGACCATTTTTTCTAATAAACCTACAGAATCTACTAAAATATTACAAAAGATTTCATAAGAAATCAGTAAAAACCTTATTTTTTGTTGCAATTGCATTATTTTCTTATTTTAAGTAAGTTTTTGAACATAAATAGGGGTTTTGTCGTAAATATCTTAGGTTCCTTTGCTCACCTCAAGTTTATTTGACCATTTTTTCTAATAAACCTACAGAATCTACAAAAATATTACAAAAGATTCCATAAGAAATCAGTGAAAACCTGTATTTTTGTTGCATTTGCATTATTTTCTTGTTTAAAGTAAGTTTTTGTACATAAAAAGAGGTTTTATCGTAAAAATCTTAGGTTCCATTGCTCACCTCAAGTTTATTTGACCATTTTTTCTAATAAACCCACAGAATCTACAAAAATATTACAAAAGATTTCAAAAGAAATCAGTAAAAACCTGTTTTTTTGTTGCAATTGCATTATTTTCTTATTTTAAGTAAGTTTTTGAACATAAATAGGGGTTTTGTCGTAAATATCTTAGGTTCCTTTGCTCACCTCAAGTTTATTTGACCATTTTTTCTAATAAACTTACAGAATCTACAAAAATATTACAAAAGATTTCAAAAAAATCAGTGAAAACCTGATTTTTTGTTGCAATTGCATTATTTTCTTATTTTAAGTAAGTTTTTGAACATAAAAAGGGGTTTTGTCGTAAAAATCTTAGGTTCCTTTACTCACCTCAAGTTTATTTGACCATTTTTCTAATAAACCCACAGAATATACAAAAATAATACAAAAGATTCTAAAAAAAAATAGTGAAAACCTGTTTTTTTGTTGCAATTGCATTAATTTCTTACTTAAAATAAGTTTTTGTCTAAAAAAAGGGGTTTTGTCGTAAAAATCTTAGGTTCCTTTGCTCACCTTAAGTTTATTTGACCATTTTTTCTAATAAACCCACAGAATCTACAAAAATATTACAAAAGATTCCAAAAGAAATCAGTGAAAACCTGTATTTTTGTTGCATTTGCATTATTTTCTACTTTTAAGTAAGTTTTTGTACATAAAAAGGGGTTTTGTCGTAAAAATCTTAGATTCCATTGCTCACCTCAAGTTTATTTGACCAATTTTTCTAATAAACCCATAGAATCTACAAAAATATTACAAAAGATTTTAAAAGAAATCAATGAAAACCTGATTTTTTGTTGCAATTGCATTATTTTCTTATTTTAAGTAAGTTTTTGAACATAAAAAACGGTTTTGTCGTAAAAATCTTAGGTTCCTTTGCTCACCTCAAGTTTATTTGACCATTTTTTTCTAATAAACCTACAAAATCTACAAAAATATTGTAAAAGATTCCATAAGAAATCAGTGAAAACCTTATTTTTTGTTGCAATTGCATTATTTTTTTATTTTTTGTAAGTTTTTTTACATAAAAAGGCGTTTTCTCGTAAAAATCTTAGGTTCCTTTGCTCAACTCAAGTTTATTTGACCATTTTTTTTTAATAAAACCACAGAATCCACAAAAATATTACAAAAGATTCCAAAAGAAATCAGTGAAAACCTGTTTTTTTGTTGCAATTGCATTATTTTCTTATCTTAAGTAAGTTTTTGAACATAAAAAGGGGTTTTGTCGAAAAATCTTGGGTTCCTTTGCTCACCTCAAGTTTATTTGACTATTTTTTCTAATAAACCCACAGAATCTACAAAAATATTACAAAAGATTCTAAAAGAAATCAGTGAAAACCTGTTTTTTTGTTGCAATCGCACTATTTTCTTATTTTAAGTAAGTTTTTGTACATAAAAAGGGGTTTTGTCGTAAAAATCTTAGGTTCCTTTGCTCACCTCAAGTTTATTTGACCATTTTTTCTTATAAACCCACAGAATCTACAAAAATATTACAAAAGATTCCAAAAGAAATCAGTGAAAACCTGTTTTTTTGTTGCAATTGCATTATTTTCATATTTTTAATAAGTTTTTGTACATAAAAAGAGGTTTTGTCGTAAAAATCTTGGGTTCCTTTGCTCACCTCAAGTTTATTTGCCAATTTTTTCTAATAAACCCACAGAATCTACAAAAATATTACAAAAGATTCCAAAAGAAATCAGTGAAAACCTGTTTTTTTATTGCAATTGCATTATTTTCTTATTTTAAGTAAGTTTTTGAACATAATAAGGGGTTTTGTCGCAAAAATCTTAGATTCCTTTGCTCACCTCAAGTTGATTTTACCATTTTTTCTAATAAACCCACAGAATATACAAAACTATTACAAAAGATTCCAAAAGAAATCAGTGAAAACCTGATTTTTTGTTGCAATTGCATTATTTTTTTATTTTAAGTAAGTTTTTGTACATAAAAAGGGGTTTTGTCGTAAAAATCTAAGGTTCCATTTTTTACCTTAAGTTTATTTGACCATTTTTTCTAATATACCCACAGAATCTACAAAAATATTACAAAAGATTATAAAAGAAATCAGTGAAAACCTGATTTTTTGTTGCAATTGCATTATTTTCTTATTTTAAGTAAGTTTTTGAACATAAAAAGGGGTTTTGTCGTAGAAGTCTTAGGTTCCTTTGGTCACCTTAAATTTATTTGACCATTTTTTCTAATAAACCCACAGAATCTACAAAAATATTACAAAAGAATCCAAAAAAAATCAGTGAAAACCTGTATTTTTGTTGCAATTGCATTATTTTCTTATTTAAAGTAGGTTTTTGTTCATAAAAAGGGGTTTTGTCGTAAAAATCTTAGGTTTATTTGCTCACCTCATGTTTATTTGACCACTTTTTCTAATAAACCCACAGAATCTACAAAAATATTACAAAAGATTTCAAAAGAAATCAATGAAAACCTGATTTTTTGTTGCGTTTGCATTATTTTCTTATTTTAAGTAAGTTTTTGAACATAAAAAAGGGTTTTGTCGTAAAAATCTTAGGTTCCTTTGCTCACCTCAAGTTTATTTGACCATTTTTCCTAATAAACCTACAAAATCTACAAAAATATTACAAAAGATTCCATAAGAAATCAGTGAAAACCTTATTTTTTGTTGCAATTGCATTATTTTTTTATTTTTAGTAAGTTTTTGTACATAAAAAGGGGTTTTGTCGTAAAAATCTTAGGTTCCTTTGCTCACCTCAAGTTTATTTGACCATTTTTTCTAATAAACCCACAGAATCTACAAAAATATTACAAAAGATTCCAAAAGAAATCAGTGAAAACCTGATTTTTTGTTGCAATTACATTATTTCTTATTTTAAGTAAGTTTTTGAACATAAAAAGAGGTTTTGTCGTAAAAGTCCTAGGTTCCTTTGCTCACCTCAAGTTTATTTGACCATTTTTTCTACTAAACCAACAGAATCTACAAAAATATTACAAAAGATTCCAAAATAAATCAGTAAAAACCTGTATTTTTGTGCAATTGCATTATTTTTTTATTTTAAGAAAGTTTTTGTACATAGAAATGGGTTTTGTCGTAAAAATCTTAGGTTTTATTGCTCACCTTAAGTTTATTTGACCATTTTCTCTAATAAACCCACAAAATCTACAAAAATATTACAAAAGATTCCAAAAGAAATCAGTGAAAACCTGTTTTATTGTTGCAATTGCATTATTTTCTTATTTTAAGTAAGTTTTTGTACATAAAAAGGGGTTTTGTCGTAAAAATCTTAGGTTCCTTTGCTCACCTCAAGTTTATTTGACTATTTTTTCTAATAAACCCACAGAATCTTCAAAAATATTACAAAAGATTCCAAAAGAAATCAGTGAAAACCTGTTTTTTTGTTGCAATTGCATTATTTTCTTATTTTAATTAATTTTTTGAACATAAAAAGGGGTTTTGTCGTAAAAATCTAAGGTTCCTATGCTCACCTCAAGTTTATTTGACCATTTTTTCTACAAAACCAACAGAATCTACAAAAATATTACAAAAGATTCCAAAAGAAATCAGTGAAAACCTGTTTTTTATTGCAATTGCATTTTTTTCTTATTTTAAGTAAGTTTTTTTACATAAAAAAGAGTTTTGTCATAAAAATCGTAGATTCCTCTGCTTACCTCAAGTTTATTTGACCATTTTTTCTTATAAACCCACAGAATCTACAAAAATATTACAAAAGATTCCAAAAGAAATCAGTAAAAACCTGATTTTTTGTTGCAATTGCATTATTTCTTATTTTAAGTTAGTTTTTGAACATAAAAAGGGGTTTTGTCGTAAAAGTCCTAGGTTCCTTTGCTAACCTCAAGTTTATTTGACCATTTTTTCTAATAAACTCACAGAATTCACAAAAATATTACAAAAGATTCCAAAAGAAATCAGTGAAAACCTGTTTTTTTGTTGCAATTGCATTATTTTCTTAATTTAAGTAAGTTTTTGTAAATAAAAAGGGGTTTTGTCGTAAAAATCTTAGGTTCGTTTGCTCACCTCAAGTTTATTTGACCATTTTTTCTAATAAACCCACAGAATCTACAAAAATATTACAAAAGATTCCAAAAGAAATCAGTGAAAATCTGATTTTTTGTTGCAATTGCATTATTTTCTAATTTTAGGTAAGTTTTTGAACATAAAAAGGGGTTTTGTCGTAAAAATCTTAGGTTCCTTTGCTCACCTCAAGTTTATTTGACCATTTTTTCTAATAAACCCAAAGAATCTACAAAATTATTTCAAAAGATTCCAAAAGAAATCAGTGAAAACCTGTTTTTTTGTTGCAGTTGCATTATTTTCTTATTTTAAGTAAATTTTTGTAAATAAAAAGGGGTTTTGTCGTAAAAATCTTAGGTTCCTTTGCTCACCTCAAGTTTATTTGACCCTTTTTTTCTAATAAACCCACAGAATCTACAAAAATATTACAAAAGATTCCAAAAGAAATCAGTGAAAACCTGATTTTTTGTTGCAATTGCATTATTTTCTTATTTTAGGTAAGTTTTTGAACATAAAAAGGAGTTTGTCGTAAAAATCTTAGGTTCCTTTGCTCACCTTAAGTTTATTTGACCATTTTTTCTAATAAACCCACAGAATCTACAAAAATTTTACAAAAGATTCCGAAAGAAATCAGTGAAAACCTGATTTTTTGTTGCAATTGCTTTATTTCTTATTTTAAGTAAGTTTTTGAACATAAAAAGGGGTTTTGTCGTAAAAATCTTTTGTTCCTTTGCTCACCTCAAGTTTATTTGACCATTTTTTCTAATAAACCCACAGAATCAACAAAAATATTACAAAAGTTTCCAAAAGAAATCAGTGAAAACCTGATTTTTTGTTGAAATTGCATTATTTCATATTTTAAGTAAGTTTTTGTTCATAAAAAGGGGTTTTGTCGTAAAATTCGTAGATTCCTCTGCTCACCTCAAGTTTTTTGACCATTTTTTCTTGAAAACCCACAGAATCTTCAAAAATATTACAAAAGATTCCAAAAGAATTCAGTGAAAACCTGTTTTTTTGTTGCAATTGCATTATTTTCTTATTTTAAGTAAGTTTTGTACATAAAAAGGGGTTTTGTCGTAAAAATCCTAGGTTCCTTTGCTAACCTTAAGTTTATTTGACAATTTTTTCTAATAAACCCACAGAATCTACAAAAATATTACAAAAGATTCTAAAAGAAATCAGTGAAAACCTGTTTTTTTGTTGCAATTGCATTAATTTCTTATTTTAAGTAAGTTTTTGTACAAAAAAAGGAGTTTTGTCGTAAAAATCTTAGGTTTCTTTGCTCACCTTAAGTTTAACTGACCATTTTTTCTAATAAACCCACAGAATCTACAAATATTATACAAAAGATTCCAAACGAAATCAGTGAAAACCTGTTTTTTTGTTGCAATTGCAATATTTTCTTATTTTAAGTATGTTTTTGTACAAAAAAAAACGGTTTTGTCGTAAAAATCTTACGTTCCTTTGCCCTTCTTAAGTTTATTTGACGATTTTTTATAATAAATCCACAGAATCTACAATATTATTACAAAAGATTCCAAAAGATATTAGTGACAACCTGTTTTTTTGTTGCAATTGCATTTTTTCCTTTCTTAAGAAAGTTTTTGAACAAAAGATGGAGTTTTGATGTAAAATCATAGGTTCCTTTGCTCACCTCAAGTTTATTCGACCATTTTTTTTAATAAATTCACAGAATCTACAAAAATATTGCAAAAGATTCCACAAGAATTCAATAAAAACTTGTTTTTTTGTTGCAATTGCATTATTTTCTTATTTTAAGTAAGTTTTTGTACAAAAAAAGGAGTTTTATTGTAAAAATCTTAGATACCTTTGCTCACCTCAAGTTTTTTTGACCAATTTTTCTAATAAACCCACAGAATCTACAAAAATTATACAAAAGATTCCGAAAGAATTTAGTAAAAACTTTTTTTTTGTTGCAATTGCATTATTTTCTTACTTTAAGTAAGTTTTGGGTCATAAAAGGGCTTTTGTCGTTAAAACCTTAGGTTCCTTTGCTCACCTCAAGTTTATTTGACTATTTTTTCTAGTAATTCCACAGAATCTTCAATAAAATTACAAAAGATTCCATATGATATCAGTGGAAATCTTTTTTTTGTTGCAGTTGCATTATTTTCTTATTTTAAGTAAGTTTTTGAACAAAAAAAATAGGTTTTGTCGTAAAAATCTTAGGTTCCTTTGCTCACCTCAAGTTTATTTGACAATTTTTTCTATTAAACCCACAGAATCTACAAAAATGTTTCAAAAGATTCCGAAAGAAATCAGTGAAAACCTGTTATTTGAATTTTTTTAAGGGAATTACTCAATTTCACAAAAAAGTTTATTGAAATAAAATACTCCTTAAGCTAAAAAAAATAGGTATGCATGGTCTATTTTCATTTATATGATCATTTCTTTAAAAAAACCCACATAATCTGCAAAAAGATAACAAAAGATTCCAAAAGAAATCAGTGAAAACCCGTTTTTTTGTTGCAATTGCATTATTTTCTTATTTTTGGTAAGTTTTTGTACAAAAAAGGGGTTTTGTCGTAAAAATATTAGGTTCCTTTGCTCACCTCAAGTTTATTTGACCATTTTTTCTAATAAACCCACAGAATCCACAAAAATATTACAAAAGATTCCAAAAGAAATAAGTGAAAACCTGTTTTTTTGTTGCAATTGAATTATTTTCTTATTTTAAGTAAGTTTTTTTACAAAAAAAGGGGTTTTGTCGTAAAAATACTAGGTTCCTATGCTCACCTCAAGTTTGTTTGACCATTTTTTCTAACAAACCCACAGAATCTACAAAAAGATTACAAAAGATTCCAAAAGAAATTAGTGACAACCTGTTTTTTTGTTGCAATGCGTTATTTTCTTATATTAATTAAGTTTTTGTACACAAAAAAGGGTTTTGTCGTAAAAAATCTTAGGTTCCTTTGCTCACCTCAAGTTTATTTCACCATTTTTTCTAATAAACTTACAGAATCTACAAAAATATTACAAAAGATTGCAATAGAAATCAGTGAAAACCTGTTTTTTTGTTGCAATTGCATTATTTTCTTATTTTAAGTAAGTTTTTGTACATAAAAAGGGGTTTTGGCGTAAAAATCTTAGGTTCCTTTGTTCACCTCAAGTTTATTTGACCATTTTTTCTAATAAACCCAAAGAATCTACAAAAATATTACAAAAGATTCGAAAAAAAATCAGTGAAAACCTGTTTTTTTGTTGCAATTGCATTATTTTCCTATTTTAAGTAAGTTTTTGTACATAAAAAAGGTTTTTGTCGTAAAAATCTTAGTTTCCTTTGCTCACCTCAAGTTTATTTGACCATTTTTTCTTATAAACCTACAGAATCTACAAAAATATTACAAAAGATTCCATAAGAAATCAGTGAAAACCTGTATTTTTGTTGCATTTGCATTATTTTCTTGTTTAAAGTAAGTTTTTGTACATAAAAAGAGGTTTTGTCGTAAAAATCTTAGGTTCCTTTGCTCACCTCAAATTTATTTGACCATTTTTTCTAATAAACCTACAGAATCTACTAAAATATTACAAAAGATTTCATAAGAAATCAGTAAAAACCTTATTTTTTGTTGCAATTGCATTATTTTCTTATTTTAAGTAAGTTTTTGAACATAAATAGGGGTTTTGTCGTAAATATCTTAGGTTCCTTTGCTCACCTCAAGTTTATTTGACCATTTTTTCTAATAAACCTACAGAATCTACAAAAATATTACAAAAGATTCCATAAGAAATCAGTGAAAACCTGTATTTTTGTTGCATTTGCATTATTTTCTTGTTTAAAGTAAGTTTTTGTACATAAAAAGAGGTTTTATCGTAAAAATCTTAGGTTCCATTGCTCACCTCAAGTTTATTTGACCATTTTTTCTAATAAACCCACAGAATCTAAAAAAATATTACAAAAGATTTCAAAAGAAATCAGTAAAAACCTGTTTTTTTGTTGCAATTGCATTATTTTCTTATTTTAAGTAAGTTTTTGAACATAAATAGGGGTTTTGTCGTAAATATCTTAGGTTCCTTTGCTCACCTCAAGTTTATTTGACCATTTTTTCTAATAAACTTACAGAATCTACAAAAATATTACAAAAGATTTCAAAAAAATCAGTGAAAACCTGATTTTTTGTTGCAATTGCATTATTTTCTTATTTTAAGTAAGTTTTTGAACATAAAAAGGGGTTTTGTCGTAAAAATCTTAGGTTCCTTTACTCACCTCAAGTTTATTTGACCATTTTTCTAATAAACCCACAGAATATACAAAAATAATACAAAAGATTCTAAAAAAAAATAGTGAAAACCTGTTTTTTTGTTGCAATTGCATTAATTTCTTACTTAAAATAAGTTTTTGTCTAAAAAAAGGGGTTTTGTCGTAAAAATCTTAGGTTCCTTTGCTCACCTTAAGTTTATTTGACCATTTTTTCTAATAAACCCACAGAATCTACAAAAATATTACAAAAGATTCCAAAAGAAATCAGTGAAAACCTGTATTTTTGTTGCATTTGCATTATTTTCTACTTTTAAGTAAGTTTTTGTACATAAAAAGGGGTTTTGTCGTAAAAATCTTAGATTCCATTGCTCACCTCAAGTTTATTTGACCAATTTTTCTAATAAACCCATAGAATCTACAAAAATATTACAAAAGATTTTAAAAGAAATCAATGAAAACCTGATTTTTTGTTGCAATTGCATTATTTTCTTATTTTAAGTAAGTTTTTGAACATAAAAAACGGTTTTGTCGTAAAAATCTTAGGTTCCTTTGCTCACCTCAAGTTTATTTGACCATTTTTTTCTAATAAACCTACAAAATCTACAAAAATATTGTAAAAGATTCCATAAGAAATCAGTGAAAACCTTATTTTTTGTTGCAATTGCATTATTTTTTTATTTTTTGTAAGTTTTTTTACATAAAAAGGCGTTTTCTCGTAAAAATCTTAGGTTCCTTTGCTCAACTCAAGTTTATTTGACCATTTTTTTTTAATAAAACCACAGAATCCACAAAAATATTACAAAAGATTCCAAAAGAAATCAGTGAAAACCTGTTTTTTTGTTGCAATTGCATTATTTTCTTATCTTAAGTAAGTTTTTGAACATAAAAAGGGGTTTTGTCGAAAAATCTTGGGTTCCTTTGCTCACCTCAAGTTTATTTGACTATTTTTTCTAATAAACCCACAGAATCTACAAAAATATTACAAAAGATTCTAAAAGAAATCAGTGAAAACCTGTTTTTTTGTTGCAATCGCACTATTTTCTTATTTTAAGTAAGTTTTTGTACATAAAAAGGGGTTTTGTCGTAAAAATCTTAGGTTCCTTTGCTCACCTCAAGTTTATTTGACCATTTTTTCTTATAAACCCACAGAATCTACAAAAATATTACAAAAGATTCCAAAAGAAATCAGTGAAAACCTGTTTTTTTGTTGCAATTGCATTATTTTCATATTTTTAATAAGTTTTTGTACATAAAAAGAGGTTTTGTCGTAAAAATCTTGGGTTCCTTTGCTCACCTCAAGTTTATTTGCCAATTTTTTCTAATAAACCCACAGAATCTACAAAAATATTACAAAAGATTCCAAAAGAAATCAGTGAAAACCTGTTTTTTTATTGCAATTGCATTATTTTCTTATTTTAAGTAAGTTTTTGAACATAATAAGGGGTTTTGTCGCAAAAATCTTAGATTCCTTTGCTCACCTCAAGTTGATTTTACCATTTTTTCTAATAAACCCACAGAATATACAAAACTATTACAAAAGATTCCAAAAGAAATCAGTGAAAACCTGATTTTTTGTTGCAATTGCATTATTTTTTTATTTTAAGTAAGTTTTTGTACATAAAAAGGGGTTTTGTCGTAAAAATCTAAGGTTCCATTTTTTACCTTAAGTTTATTTGACCATTTTTTCTAATATACCCACAGAATCTACAAAAATATTACAAAAGATTATAAAAGAAATCAGTGAAAACCTGATTTTTTGTTGCAATTGCATTATTTTCTTATTTTAAGTAAGTTTTTGAACATAAAAAGGGGTTTTGTCGTAGAAGTCTTAGGTTCCTTTGGTCACCTTAAATTTATTTGACCATTTTTTCTAATAAACCCACATACTCTACAAAAATATTACAAAAGAATCCAAAAAAAATCAGTGAAAACCTGTATTTTTGTTGCAATTGCATTATTTTCTTATTTAAAGTAGGTTTTTGTTCATAAAAAGGGGTTTTGTCGTAAAAATCTTAGGTTTATTTGCTCACCTCATGTTTATTTGACCACTTTTTCTAATAAACCCACAGAATCTACAAAAATATTACAAAAGATTTCAAAAGAAATCAATGAAAACCTGATTTTTTGTTGCGTTTGCATTATTTTCTTATTTTAAGTAAGTTTTTGAACATAAAAAAGGGTTTTGTCGTAAAAATCTTAGGTTCCTTTGCTCACCTCAAGTTTATTTGACCATTTTTCCTAATAAACCTACAAAATCTACAAAAATATTACAAAAGATTCCATAAGAAATCAGTGAAAACCTTATTTTTTGTTGCAATTGCATTATTTTTTTATTTTTAGTAAGTTTTTGTACATAAAAAGGGGTTTTGTCGTAAAAATCTTAGGTTCCTTTGCTCACCTCAAGTTTATTTGACCATTTTTTCTAATAAACCCACAGAATCTACAAAAATATTACAAAAGATTCCAAAAGAAATCAGTGAAAACCTGATTTTTTGTTGCAATTACATTATTTCTTATTTTAAGTAAGTTTTTGAACATAAAAAGAGGTTTTGTCGTAAAAGTCCTAGGTTCCTTTGCTCACCTCAAGTTTATTTGACCATTTTTTCTACTAAACCAACAGAATCTACAAAAATATTACAAAAGATTCCAAAATAAATCAGTAAAAACCTGTATTTTTGTGCAATTGCATTATTTTTTTATTTTAAGAAAGTTTTTGTACATAGAAATGGGTTTTGTCGTAAAAATCTTAGGTTTTATTGCTCACCTTAAGTTTATTTGACCATTTTCTCTAATAAACCCACAAAATCTACAAAAATATTACAAAAGATTCCAAAAGAAATCAGTGAAAACCTGTTTTATTGTTGCAATTGCATTATTTTCTTATTTTAAGTAAGTTTTTGTACATAAAAAGGGGTTTTGTCGTAAAAATCTTAGGTTCCTTTGCTCACCTCAAGTTTATTTGACTATTTTTTCTAATAAACCCACAGAATCTTCAAAAATATTACAAAAGATTCCAAAAGAAATCAGTGAAAACCTGTTTTTTTGTTGCAATTGCATTATTTTCTTATTTTATTTAATTTTTTGAACATAAAAAGGGGTTTTGTCGTAAAAATCTAAGGTTCCTATGCTCACCTCAAGTTTATTTGACCATTTTTTCTACAAAACCAACAGAATCTACAAAAATATTACAAAAGATTCCAAAAGAAATCAGTGAAAACCTGTTTTTTATTGCAATTGCATTTTTTTCTTATTTTAAGTAAGTTTTTTTACATAAAAAAGAGTTTTGTCATAAAAATCGTAGATTCCTCTGCTTACCTCAAGTTTATTTGACCATTTTTTCTTATAAACCCACAGAATCTACAAAAATATTACAAAAGATTCCAAAAGAAATCAGTAAAAACCTGATTTTTTGTTGCAATTGCATTATTTCTTATTTTAAGTTAGTTTTTGAACATAAAAAGGGGTTTTGTCGTAAAAGTCCTAGGTTCCTTTGCTCACCTCAAGTTTATTTGACCATTTTTTCTAATAAACTCACAGAATTCACAAAAATATTACAAAAGATTCCAAAAGAAATCAGTGAAAACCTGTTTTTTTGTTGCAATTGCATTATTTTCTTAATTTAAGTAAGTTTTTGTAAATAAAAAGGGGTTTTGTCGTAAAAATCTTAGGTTCGTTTGCTCACCTCAAGTTTATTTGACCATTTTTTCTAATAAACCCACAGAATCTACAAAAATATTACAAAAGATTCCAAAAGAAATCAGTGAAAATCTGATTTTTTGTTGCAATTGCATTATTTTCTAATTTTAGGTAAGTTTTTGAACATAAAAAGGGGTTTTGTCGTAAAAATCTTAGGTTCCTTTGCTCACCTCAAGTTTATTTGACCATTTTTTCTAATAAACCCAAAGAATCTACAAAATTATTTCAAAAGATTCCAAAAGAAATCAGTGAAAACCTGTTTTTTTGTTGCAATTGCATTATTTTCTTATTTTAAGTAAATTTTTGTAAATAAAAAGGGGTTTTGTCGTAAAAATCTTAGGTTCCTTTGCTCACCTCAAGTTTATTTGACCCTTTTTTTCTAATAAACCCACAGAATCTACAAAAATATTACAAAAGATTCCAAAAGAAATCAGTGAAAACCTGATTTTTTGTTGCAATTGCATTATTTTCTTATTTTAGGTAAGTTTTTGAACATAAAAAGGAGTTTGTCGTAAAAATCTTAGGTTCCTTTGCTCACCTTAAGTTTATTTGACCATTTTTTCTAATAAACCCACAGAATCTACAAAAATTTTACAAAAGATTCCGAAAGAAATCAGTGAAAACCTGATTTTTTGTTGCAATTGCTTTATTTCTTATTTTAAGTAAGTTTTTGAACATAAAAAGGGGTTTTGTCGTAAAAATCTTTTGTTCCTTTGCTCACCTTAAGTTTATTTGACCATTTTTTCTAATAAACCCACAGAATCAACAAAAATATTACAAAAGTTTCCAAAAGAAATCAGTGAAAACCTGATTTTTTGTTGAAATTGCATTATTTCATATTTTAAGTAAGTTTTTGTTCATAAAAAGGGGTTTTGTCGTAAAATTCGTAGATTCCTCTGCTCACCTCAAGTTTTTTGACCATTTTTTCTTGAAAACCCACAGAATCTTCAAAAATATTACAAAAGATTCCAAAAGAATTCAGTGAAAACCTGTTTTTTTGTTGCAATTGCATTATTTTCTTATTTTAAGTAAGTTTTGTACATAAAAAGGGGTTTTGTCGTAAAAATCCTAGGTTCCTTTGCTAACCTTAAGTTTATTTGACAATTTTTTCTAATAAACCCACAGAATCTACAAAAATATTACAAAAGATTCTAAAAGAAATCAGTGAAAACCTGTTTTTTTGTTGCAATTGCATTAATTTCTTATTTTAAGTAAGTTTTTGTACAAAAAAAGGAGTTTTGTCGTAAAAATCTTAGGTTTCTTTGCTCACCTTAAGTTTAACTGACCATTTTTTCTAATAAACCCACAGAATCTACAAATATTATACAAAAGATTCCAAACGAAATCAGTGAAAACCTGTTTTTTTGTTGCAATTGCAATATTTTCTTATTTTAAGTATGTTTTTGTACAAAAAAAAACGGTTTTGTCGTAAAAATCTTACGTTCCTTTGCCCTTCTTAAGTTTATTTGACGATTTTTTATAATAAATCCACAGAATCTACAATATTATTACAAAAGATTCCAAAAGATATTAGTGACAACCTGTTTTTTTGTTGCAATTGCATTTTTTCCTTTCTTAAGAAAGTTTTTGAACAAAAGATGGAGTTTTGATGTAAAATCATAAGGTTCCTTTGCTCACCTCAAGTTTATTCGACCATTTTTTTTAATAAATTCACAGAATCTACAAAAATATTGCAAAAGATTCCACAAGAATTCAATAAAAACTTGTTTTTTTGTTGCAATTGCATTATTTTCTTATTTTAAGTAAGTTTTTGTACAAAAAAAGGAGTTTTATTGTAAAAATCTTAGATACCTTTGCTCACCTCAAGTTTTTTTGACCAATTTTTCTAATAAACCCACAGAATCTACAAAAATTATACAAAAGATTCCGAAAGAATTTAGTAAAAACTTTTTTTTTGTTGCAATTGCATTATTTTCTTACTTTAAGTAAGTTTTGGGTCATAAAAGGGCTTTTGTCGTTAAAACCTTAGGTTCCTTTGCTCACCTCAAGTTTATTTGACTATTTTTTCTAGTAATTCCACAGAATCTTCAATAAAATTACAAAAGATTCCATATGATATCAGTGGAAATCTTTTTTTTGTTGCAGTTGCATTATTTTCTTATTTTAAGTAAGTTTTTGAACAAAAAAAATAGGTTTTGTCGTAAAAATCTTAGGTTCCTTTGCTCACCTCAAGTTTATTTGACAATTTTTTCTATTAAACCCACAGAATCTACAAAAATGTTTCAAAAGATTCCGAAAGAAATCAGTGAAAACCTGTTATTTGAATTTTTTTAAGGGAATTACTCAATTTCACAAAAAAGTTTATTGAAATAAAATACTCCTTAAGCTAAAAAAAATAGGTATGCATGGTCTATTTTCATTTATATGATCATTTCTTTAAAAAAACCCACATAATCCACAAAAATATTACAAAAGATTCCAAAAGAAATAAGTGAAAACCTGTTTTTTTGTTGCAATTGAATTATTTTCTTATTTTAAGTAAGTTTTTTTACAAAAAAAGGGGTTTTGTCGTAAAAATACTAGGTTCCTATGCTCACCTCAAGTTTGTTTGACCATTTTTTCTAACAAACCCACAGAATCTACAAAAAGATTACAAAAGATTCCAAAAGAATTTAGTGACAACCTGTTTTTTTGTTGCAATGCGTTATTTTCTTATATTAATTAAGTTTTTGTACACAAAAAAGGGTTTTGTCGTAAAAAATCTAGGTTCCTTTGCTCACCTCAAGTTTATTTCACCATTTTTTCTAATAAACTTACAGAATCTACAAAAATATTACAAAAGATTGCAATAGAAATCAGTGAAAACCTGTTTTTTTGTTGCAATTGCATTATTTTCTTATTTTAAGTAAGTTTTTGTACATAAAAAGGGGTTTTGTCGTAAAAATCTTAGGTTCCTTTGCTCACCTCAAGTTTATTTGACCATTTTTTATAATAAACCCAAAGAATCTACAAAAATATTACAAAAGATTCCAGAAAAATTCAGTGAAAACCTGTTTTTTTGTTGCAATTGCTTTATTTTCTTATTTTAAGTAAGTTTTTGTACATAAAAAAGGGTTATGTCGTAAAAATCTTAGTTTCCTTTGCTCACCTCAAGTTTATTTGACAATTTTTTCTAATAAACCCACAGAATCTACAAAATTCTGCAAAAGATTCCAAATGAAATCAGTGAAAACCTGTTTTTTTGTTGCAATTGCATTATTTTCTTATTTTAAGTAAATTTTTGTAAATAAAAAGGGGTTTTGTCGTAAAAATCTTAGGTTCCTTTGCTCACCTCAAGTTTATTTGACCATTTTTTTTAATAAACCCACAGAATCTACAAAAATATTACAAAAGATTCCAAAAGAAATCAGAGAAAACCTGTTTTTTTGTTGCAATTGCATAATTTTCTTATTTTAAGTAAGTTTTTGTACATAAAAAGGGGTTTTGTCGTAAAAATCTTAGGTTCCTTTGCTCACCTCAAGTTTATTTCATCATTTTTCTAATAAACCCACAGAATCTACAAAAACATTACAAAAGATTCCAAAAGAAATTAGTGAAAACCTGATTTTTTGTTGCAATTGCATAATTTTCTTATTTTAAGTAAGTTTGTGAACATAAAAAGGGGTTTTGTCGTAAAATTCTTAGGATCCTTTGCTCACCTCAAGTTTATTTGACCATTTTTTCTAATAAACCCACAGAATCTACAAAAATATTACAAAAGATTTCAAAAGAAATCAGTGAAAACCTGATTTTTTGTTGCAATTGTATTATTTTCTTATTTTACGTAAGTTTTTGAACATAAAAATGGGTTTTGTCGTAAAAATCTTAGGTTTCTTTGCTCACCTCAAGTTTATTTGACCATTTTTTCTAATAAATCTACAGAATCTACAAAAATATTAAAAAAGATTCCATAAGAAATCAGTGAAAACCTTATTTTTTGTTGCAATTGCATTATTTTCTTATTTTAAGTAAGTTTTTGAACATAAAAAGTTGTTTTGTCGTAAAAATCTTAGGTTCCTTTGCTCACCTCAAGTTTATTTGACCCTTTTTTTCTAATAAACCTACAGAATATACAAAAATAATACAAAAGATTCTAAAAAAAAATAGTTAAAACCTGTTTTTTTGTTGCAATTGCATTATTTTCTTACTTAAAATAAGTTTTTGTAGAAAAAAAGGGGTTTTGTCGTAAAAATCTTAGGTTCCTTTGCTCACCTCAAGTTTATTTGACCATTTTTTCTAATAAACCCACAGAATCTACAAAAATATTACAAAAGATTCTACAAGAAATCAGTAAAAACCTGTATTTTTGTTGCATTTGCATTATTTTCTTGTTTTAAGTAAGTTTTTGTACATAAAAATGGGTTTTATCGTAAAAATCTTAGGTTCCATTGCTCACCTCAAGTTTACTTGACCATTTTTTCTAATAAACCCACAGAATCTACAAAAATATTACAAAAGATTCCAAAAGAAATCAGTGAAAACCTGTTTTTTTGTTGCAATCGCATTATTTTCTTATTTTAAGTAAGTTTTTGAACAAAAAAAGGGGTTTTGTCGTAAAAATCTTAGGTTCCTTTGCTCACCTCAAGTTTATTTGACCATTTTTTCTAATAAACTTACAGAATCTACAAAAATATTACAAAAGATTTCAAAAAAATCAGTGAAAACCTGATTTTTTGTTGCAATTGCATTATTTTATTTTTTTAAGTAAGTTTTTGAACATAAAAAAGGGTTTTGTCGTAAAAATCTTAGGTTCCTTTGCTCACCTCAAGTTTATTTGACCATTTTTTCTAATAAACCTACAGAATCTACAAAAATATTATAAAAGATTCCATAAGCAATCAGTAAAAACCTTATTTTTTGTTGCAATTGCATTATTTTCTTACTTAAAATAAGTTTTTGTATAAAAAAAGGGGTTTTGTCGTAAAATTTTCCATTGCCTTTTGCTCACCTCAAGTTTATTTGACCATTTTTTCTAATAAACCCACAGAATCTACAAAAATATTACAAACGATTCCAAAAGAAATCATTGAAAACCTGTATTTTTGTTGCATTTGCATTATTTTCTAATTTTAAGTAAGTTGTCGTACATAAAAAGGGTTGTTGTCGTAAAAATCTTAGATTCCATTGCTCACCTCAAGTTTATTTGACCATTTTTTCTAATAAACCCATAGAATCTACAAAAATATTACAAAAGATTACAAAAGAAATCAATGAAAGCCTGATTTTTTGTTGCAATTGCATTATTTTCTTATTTAAGTAAGTTTTTGAACATAAAAAAGGGTTTTGTCGTAAAAATCTTAGGTTCCTTTGCTCACCTCAAGTTTATTTGACCATTTTTACTAATAAACCTACAGAATCTACAAAAATATTACAAAAGATTCCATAAGAGATCAGTGAAAATATATATTTTATTTACATACATATATTTTCTTATTTTTAGTAAGTTTTTGTACATAAAAAGGGGTTTTGTCGTAAAAATCTTAGGTTCCTTTGCTCACCTCAAATTTATTTGACCATTTTTTCTAATAAACCCACAGAATATACAAAAATAATACAAAAGATTCTAAAAAAAAATAGTGAAAACCTGTTTTTTTGTTGCAATTGCATTATTTTCTTACTTATAATAAGTTTTTGTATAAAAAAAGGGGTTTTGTCGTAAAAATCTTAGGTTCCTTTGCTCACCTCAAGTTTATTTGACCATTTTTTCTAATAAACCCACAGAATCTACACAAATATTACAAAAGATTCAAAAGAAATCAGTTAAAACCTGTATTTTTGTTGCATTTGCATTATTTTCTAATTTTAAGTAAGTTGTCGTACATAAAAAGGGGTTTTGTCGTAAAAATCTTAGATTCCATTGCTCACATCAAATTTATTTGACCATTTTTTCTAATAAACCTATAGAATCTACAAAAATATTACAAAAGATTTCAAAAGAAGTCAATGAAAGCCTGATTTTTTGTTGCAATTGCATTATTTTCTTATTTAAGTAAGTTTTTGAACATAAAAAAGGGTTTTGTCGTAAAAATCTTAGGTTCCTTTGCTCACCTCAACTTTATTTGACCATTTTTTCTGATAAACTCACAGAATTCACAAAAATATTACAAAAGATTCTAAAACAAATTAGTGAAAACCTGTTTTTTTGTTGCAATTGCATTATTTTCTTACTTATAATAAGTTTTTGTATAAAAAAAGGGGTTTTGTCGTAAAAATCTTAGGTTCCTTTGCTCACCTCAAGTTTATTTGACCATTTTTTTTAATAAACCCACAGAATCTACAAAAATATTACAAAAGATTCCAAAAGAAATCAGTGAAAACCTGAATTTTTGTTGCATTTGCATTATTTTCTAATTTTAAGTAAGTTGTCGTACATAAAAAGGGGTTTTGTCGTAAAAATCTTAGATTCCATTGCTCACCTCAAATTTATTTGACCATTTTTTCTAATAAACCCATAGAATCTACAAAAATATTACAAAAGATTTCAAAAGAAATCAATGAAAGCCTGATTTTTTGTTGCAATTGCATTATTTTCTTATTTAAGTAAGTTTTTGAACATAAAAAAGGGTTTTGTCGTAAAAATCTTAGGTTCCTTTGCTCACCTCAAGTTTATTTGACCATTTTTACAATAAACCTACAGAATCTACAAAAATATTACAAAAGATTCCATAAGAAATAAGTGAAAACCTTATTTTTTGTTGCAATTGCATTATTTTCTTATTTTTAGTAAGTTTTTGTACATAAAAAGGGGTTTTGTCGTAAAAATCTTAGGTTCCTTTGCTCATCTCAAGTTTATTTGACCATTTTTTCTAATAAACCCACAGAATATACAAAAATTATACAATAGATTCTAAAAAAAAATAGTGAAAACCTGTTTTTTTGTTGCAATTGCATATTTTCTTACTTATAATAAGTTTTTGTATAAAAAAAGGGGTTTTGTCGTAAAAATCTTAGGTTCCTTTGCTCACCTCAAGTTTATTTGACCATTTTTTCTAATAAACCCACAGAATCTACAAAAATATTACAAAAGATTCCAAAAGAAATCAGTGAAAACTTGTGATTTTGTTGCATTTGCATTATTTTCTAATTTTAAGTAAGTTGTCGTACATAAAAAGGGGTTTTGTCGTAAAAATCTTAGATTCCATTGCTCACCTCAAATTTATTTGACCATTTTTTCTAATAAACCCAAAGAATCTACAAAATTATTTCAAAAGATTCCAAAAGAAATCAGTGAAAACCTGTTTTTTTGTTGCAATTGCATTATTTTCTTATTTTAAGTAAATTTTTGTAAATAAAAAGGGGTTTTGTCGTAAAAATCTTAGGTTCCTTTGCTCACCTCAAGTTTATTTGACCCTTTTTTTCTAATAAACCCACAGAATCTACAAAAATATTACAAAAGATTCCAAAAGAAATCAGTGAAAACCTGATTTTTTGTTGCAATTGCATTATTTTCTTATTTTAGGTAAGTTTTTGAACATAAAAAGGAGTTTGTCGTAAAAATCTTAGGTTCCTTTGCTCACCTTAAGTTTATTTGACCATTTTTTCTAATAAACCCACAGAATCTACAAAAATTTTACAAAAGATTCCGAAAGAAATCAGTGAAAACCTGATTTTTTGTTGCAATTGCTTTATTTCTTATTTTAAGTAAGTTTTTGAACATAAAAAGGGGTTTTGTCGTAAAAATCTTTTGTTCCTTTGCTCACCTCAAGTTTATTTGACCATTTTTCTAATAAACCCACAGAATCAACAAAAATATTACAAAAGTTTCCAAAATAAATCAGTGAAAACCTGATTTTTTGTTGAAATTGCATTATTTCATATTTTAAGTAAGTTTTTGTTCATAAAAAGGGGTTTTGTCGTAAAATTCGTAGATTCCTCTGCTCACCTCAAGTTTTTTGACCATTTTTTCTTGAAAACCCACAGAATCTTCAAAAATATTACAAAAGATTCCAAAAGAATTCAGTGAAATCCTGTTTTTTTGTTGTATTTGAATTATTTTATTACTTTAAGTAAGTTTTTGTTCACAAATAGGGGTTTTGTCAAAAAATCTTAAATTCCTTTGTTCAACTCAAGTTTATTTAACGATTTTTTTTAATAAACTCACATAATCTACAAAAATTCTATAAAAGATTATAAAATAAATCAGTGAAAACCTGTTTTTTGTTGCACTTGCACTAATTTCCTAATTTCAGTAGGTTTTTGAAGATAGAGAGGGTTTTGTCGTAAAAATCTTAGGTTCATTTGCTCACCTCAAGTTTATTTGACCATTTTTTCTAATAAACACAAAGAATCTACAAATATATTACAAAAGATTCCAAACGAAATCAGTGAAAACCTGTTTTTTTGTTGCAATTGCAATATTTTCTTATTTTAAGTATGTTTTTGTACAAAAAAAACGGTTTTGTCGTAAAAATCTTACGTTCCTTTGCCCTTCTTAAGTTTATTTGACGATTTTTTATAATAAATTCACAGAATCTACAATATTATTACAAAAGATTCCAAAAGATATTAGTGACAACCTGTTTTTTTGTTGCAATTGCATTTTTTCCTTTCTTAAGAAAGTTTTTGAACAAAAGATGGAGTTTTGATGTAAAATCATAGGTTCCTTTGCTCACCTCAAGTTTATTCGACCATTTTTTTTAATAAATTCACAGAATCTACAAAAATATTGCAAAAGATTCCACAAGAATTCAATAAAAACTTGTTTTTTTGTTGCAATTGCATTATTTTCTTATTTTAAGTAAGTTTTTGTACAAAAAAATGATATTGTAAAAATCTTAGATACCTTTGCTCACCTCAAGTTTTTTTGACCAATTTTTCTAATAAACCCAAGAATCTACAAAAATTATACAAAAGATTCCGAAAGAATTTAGTAAAAACTTTTTTTTTGTTGCAATTGCATTATTTTCTTACTTTAAGTAAGTTTTGGGTCATAAAAGGGCTTTTGTCGTTAAAACCTTAGGTTCCTTTGCTCACCTCAAGTTTATTTGACTATTTTTTCTAGTAATTCCACAGAATCTTCAATAAAATTACAAAAGATTCCATATGATATCAGTGGAAATCTTTTTTTGTTGCAGTTGCATTATTTTCTTATTTTAAGTAAGTTTTTGAACAAAAAAAATAGGTTTTGTCGTAAAAATCTTAGGTTCCTTTCTCACCTCAAGTTTATTTGACAATTTTTTCTATTAAACCCACAGAATCTACAAAAATGTTTCAAAAGATTCCGAAAGAAATCAGTGAAAACCTGTTATTTGAATTTTTTTAAGGGAATTACTCAATTTCACAAAAAAGTTTATTGAAATAAAATACTCCTTAAGCTAAAAAAAATAGGTATGCATGGTCTATTTTCATTTATATGATCATTTCTTTAAAAAAACCCACATAATCTGCAAAAAGATAACAAAAGATTCCAAAAGAAATCAGTGAAAACCCGTTTTTTTGTTGCAATTGCATTATTTTCTTATTTTTGGTAAGTTTTTGTACAAAAAAGGGGTTTTGTCGTAAAAATATTAGGTTCCTTTGCTCACCTTACGAATTTTATTTGACCATTTTTTCTAATAAACCCACAGAATCCATAAAAATATTACAAAAGATTCCAAAAGAAATCAGTGAAAACCTGTTTTTTTGTTGCAATTGAATTATTTTCTTATTTTAAGTAAGTTTTTTTACAAAAAAAGGGGTTTTGTCGTAAAAATACTAGGTTCCTATGCTCACCTCAAGTTTGTTTGACCATTTTTTCTAACAAACCCACAGAATCTACAAAAAGATTACAAAAGATTCCAAAAGAAATTAGTGACAACCTGTTTTTTTGTTGCAATGCGTTATTTTCTTATATTAATTAAGTTTTTGTACACAAAAAAGGGTTTTGTCGTAAAAAATCTTAGGTTCCTTTGCTCACCTCAAGTTTATTTCACCATTTTTTCTAATAAACTTACAGAATCTACAAAAATATTACAAAAGATTGCAATAGAAATCAGTGAAAACCTGTTTTTTTGTTGCAATTGCATTATTTTCTTATTTTAAGTAAGTTTTTGTACATAAAAAGGGGTTTTGGCGTAAAAATCTTAGGTTCCTTTGTTCACCTCAAGTTTATTTGACCATTTTTTATAATAAACCAAAAGAATCTACAAAAATATTACAAAAGATTCGAAAAAAAAATCAGTGAAAACCTGTTTTTTTGTTGCAATTGCATTATTTTCCTATTTTAAGTAAGTTTTTGTACATAAAAAAGGTTTTTGTCGTAAAAATCTTAGTTTCCTTTGCTCACCTCAAGTTTATTTGACCATTTTTTCTTATAAACCTACAGAATCTACAAAAATATTACAAAAGATTCCATAAGAAATCAGTGAAAACCTGTATTTTTGTTGCATTTGCATTATTTTCTTGTTTAAAGTAAGTTTTTGTACATAAAAAGAGGTTTTGTCGTAAAAATCTTAGGTTCCTTTGCTCACCTCAAATTTATTTGACCATTTTTTCTAATAAACCTACAGAATCTACTAAAATATTACAAAAGATTTCATAAGAAATCAGTAAAAACCTTATTTTTTGTTGCAATTGCATTATTTTCTTATTTTAAGTAAGTTTTTGAACATAAATAGGGGTTTTGTCGTAAATATCTTAGGTTCCTTTGCTCACCTCAAGTTTATTTGACCATTTTTCTAATAAACCTACAGAATCTACAAAAATATTACAAAAGATTCCATAAGAAATCAGTGAAAACCTGTATTTTTGTTGCATTTGCATTATTTTCTTGTTTAAAGTAAGTTTTTGTACATAAAAAGAGGTTTTATCGTAAAAATCTTAGGTTCCATTGCTCACCTCAAGTTTATTTGACCATTTTTTCTAATAAAAAAACAGAATATAAAAAAATATTACAAATTATTTCAAAATAAATCAGTGAAAAACCTGTTTTTTTGTTGCAATTGCATTATTTTCTTATTTTAAGTAGTTTTTTGAACATAAATAGGGGTTTTGTCGTAAATATCTTAGGTTCCTTTGCTCACCTCAAGTTTATTTGACCATTTTTTCTAATAAACTTACAGAATCTACAAAAATATTACAAAAGATTTCAAAAAAATCAGTGAAAACCTGATTTTTTGTTGCAATTGCATTATTTTCTTATTTTAAGTAAGTTTTTGAACATAAAAAGGGGTTTTGTCGTAAAAATCTTAGGTTCCTTTACTCACCTCAAGTTTATTTGACCATTTTTCTAATAAACCCACAGAATATACAAAAATAATACAAAAGATTCTAAAAAAAAATAGTGAAAACCTGTTTTTTTGTTGCAATTGCATTAATTTCTTACTTAAAATAAGTTTTTGTCTAAAAAAAGGGGTTTTGTCGTAAAAATCTTAGGTTCCTTTGCTCACCTTAAGTTTATTTGACCATTTTTTCTAATAAACCCACAGAATCTACAAAAATATTACAAAAGATTCCAAAAGAAATCAGTGAAAACCTGTATTTTTGTTGCATTTGCATTATTTTCTACTTTTAAGTAAGTTTTTGTACATAAAAAGGGGTTTTGTCGTAAAAATCTTAGATTCCATTGCTCACCTCAAGTTTATTTGACCAATTTTTCTAATAAACCCATAGAATCTACAAAAATATTACAAAAGATTTTAAAAGAAATCAATGAAAACCTGATTTTTTGTTGCAATTGCATTATTTTCTTATTTTAAGTAAGTTTTTGAACATAAAAAACGGTTTTGTCGTAAAAATCTTAGGTTCCTTTGCTCACCTCAAGTTTATTTGACCATTTTTTTCTAATAAACCTACAAAATCTACAAAAATATTGTAAAAGATTCCATAAGAAATCAGTGAAAACCTTATTTTTTGTTGCAATTGCATTATTTTTTTATTTTTTGTAAGTTTTTTTACATAAAAAGGCGTTTTCTCGTAAAAATCTTAGGTTCCTTTGCTCAACTCAAGTTTATTTGACCATTTTTTTTTAATAAAACCACAGAATCCACAAAAATATTACAAAAGATTCCAAAAGAAATCAGTGAAAACCTGTTTTTTTGTTGCAATTGCATTATTTTCTTATCTTAAGTAAGTTTTTGAACATAAAAAGGGGTTTTGTCGAAAAATCTTGGGTTCCTTTGCTCACCTCAAGTTTATTTGACTATTTTTTCTAATAAACCCACAGAATCTACAAAAATATTACAAAAGATTCTAAAAGAAATCAGTGAAAACCTGTTTTTTTGTTGCAATCGCACTATTTTCTTATTTTAAGTAAGTTTTTGTACATAAAAAGGGGTTTTGTCGTAAAAATCTTAGGTTCCTTTGCTCACCTCAAGTTTATTTGACCATTTTTTCTTATAAACCCACAGAATCTACAAAAATATTACAAAAGATTCCAAAAGAAATCAGTGAAAACCTGTTTTTTTGTTGCAATTGCATTATTTACATATTTTTAATAAGTTTTTGTACATAAAAAGAGGTTTTGTCGTAAAAATCTTGGGTTCCTTTGCTCACCTCAAGTTTATTTGCCAATTTTTTCTAATAAACCCACAGAATCTACAAAAATATTTACAAAAGATTCCAAAAGAAATCAGTGAAAACCTGTTTTTTTATTGCAATTGCATTATTTTCTTATTTTAAGTAAGTTTTTGAACATAATAAGGGGTTTTGTCGCAAAAATCTTAGATTCCTTTGCTCACCTCAAGTTGATTTTACAATTTTTTCTAATAAACCCACAGAATATACAAAACTATTACAAAAGATTCCAAAAGAAATCAGTGAAAACCTGATTTTTTGTTGCAATTGCATTATTTTTTTATTTTAAGTAAGTTTTTGTACATAAAAAGGGGTTTTGTCGTAAAAATCTAAGGTTCCATTTTTTACCTTAAGTTTATTTGACCATTTTTTCTAATATACCCACAGAATCTACAAAAATATTACAAAAGATTATAAAAGAAATCAGTGAAAACCTGATTTTTTGTTGCAATTGCATTATTTTCTTATTTTAAGTAAGTTTTTGAACATAAAAAGGGGTTTTGTCGTAGAAGTCTTAGGTTCCTTTGGTCACCTTAAATTTATTTGACCATTTTTTCTAATAAACCCACATACTCTACAAAAATATTACAAAAGAATCCAAAAAAAATCAGTGAAAACCTGTATTTTTGTTGCAATTGCATTATTTTCTTATTTAAAGTAGGTTTTTGTTCATAAAAAGGGGTTTTGTCGTAAAAATCTTAGGTTTATTTGCTCACCTCATGTTTATTTGACCACTTTTTCTAATAAACCCACAGAATCTACAAAAATAATTACAAAAGATTTCAAAAGAAATCAATGAAAACCTGATTTTTTGTTGCGTTTGCATTATTTTCTTATTTTAAGTAAGTTTTTGAACATAAAAAAGGGTTTTGTCGTAAAAATCTTAGGTTCCTTTGCTCACCTCAAGTTTATTTGACCATTTTTCCTAATAAACCTACAAAATCTACAAAAATATTACAAAAGATTCCATAAGAAATCAGTGAAAACCTTATTTTTTGTTGCAATTGCATTATTTTTTTATTTTTAGTAAGTTTTTGTACATAAAAAGGGGTTTTGTCGTAAAAATCTTAGGTTCCTTTGCTCACCTCAAGTTTATTTGACCATTTTTTCTAATAAACCCACAGAATCTACAAAAATATTACAAAAGATTCCAAAAGAAATCAGTGAAAACCTGATTTTTTGTTGCAATTACATTATTTCTTATTTTAAGTAAGTTTTTGAACATAAAAAGAGGTTTTGTCGTAAAAGTCCTAGGTTCCTTTGCTCACCTCAAGTTTATTTGACCATTTTTTCTACTAAACCAACAGAATCTACAAAAATATTACAAAAGATTCCAAAATAAATCAGTAAAAACCTGTATTTTTGTGCAATTGCATTATTTTTTTATTTTAAGAAAGTTTTTGTACATAGAAATGGGTTTTGTCGTAAAAATCTTAGGTTTTATTGCTCACCTTAAGTTTATTTGACCATTTTCTCTAATAAACCCACAAAATCTACAAAAATATTTACAAAAGATTCCAAAAGAAATCAGTGAAAACCTGTTTTATTGTTGCAATTGCATTATTTTCTTATTTTAAGTAAGTTTTTGTACATAAAAAAAGGGGTTTTGTCGTAAAAATCTTAGGTTCCTTTGCTCACCTCAAGTTTATTTGACTATTTTTTCTAATAAACCCACAGAATCTTCTAAATTATTACAAAAGATTCCAAAAGAAATCAGTGAAAACCTGTTTTTTGTTGCAATTGCATTATTTTCTTATTTTAATTAATTTTTTGAACATAAAAAGGGGTTTTGTCGTAAAAATCTAAGGTTCCTATGCTCACCTCAAGTTTATTTGACCATTTTTTCTACAAAACCAACAGAATCTACAAAAATATTACAAAAGATTCCAAAAGAAATCAGTGAAAACCTGTTTTTTATTGCAATTGCATTTTTTTCTTATTTTAAGTAAGTTTTTTTACATAAAAAAGAGTTTTGTCATAAAAATCGTAGATTCCTCTGCTTACCTCAAGTTTATTTGACCATTTTTTCTTATAAACCCACAGAATCTACAAAAATATTACAAAAGATTCGAAAAGAAATCAGTAAAAACCTGATTTTTTGTTGCAATTGCATTATTTCTTATTTTAAGTTCATTTTTGAACATAAAAAGGGGTTTTGTCGTAAAAGTCCTAGGTTCCTTTGCTCACCTCAAGTTTATTTGACCATTTTTTCTAATAAACTCACAAAGAATTCACAAAAATATTACAAAAGATTCCAAAAGAAATCAGTGAAAACCTGTTTTTTTGTTGCAATTGCATTATTTTCTTAATTTAAGTAAGTTTTTGTAAATAAAAAGGGGTTTTGTCGTAAAAATCTTAGGTTCGTTTGCTCACCTCAAGTTTATTTGACCATTTTTTCTAATAAACCCACAGAATCTACAAAAATATTACAAAAGATTCCAAAAGAAATCAGTGAAAATCTGATTTTTTGTTGCAATTGCATTATTTTCTAATTTTAGGTAAGTTTTTGAACATAAAAAGGGGTTTTGTCGTAAAAATCTTAGGTTCCTTTGCTCACCTCAAGTTTATTTGACCATTTTTTCTAATAAACCCAAAGAATCTACAAAATTATTTCAAAAGATTCCAAAAGAAATCAGTGAAAACCTGTTTTTTTGTTGCAATTGCATTATTTTCTTATTTTAAGTAAATTTTTGTAAATAAAAAGGGGTTTTGTCGTAAAAATCTTAGGTTCCTTTGCTCACCTCAAGTTTATTTGACCCTTTTTTTAAATAAACCCACAGAATCTAAAAAAATATTACAAAAGATTCCAAAAGAAATCAGTGAAAACCTGATTTTTTGTTGCAATTGCATTATTTTCTTATTTTAGGTAAGTTTTTGAACATAAAAAGGAGTTTGTCGTAAAAATCTTAGGTTCCTTTGCTCACCTTAATTTTATTTGACCATTTTTTCTAATAAACCCACAGAATCTACAAAAATTTTACAAAAGATTCCGAAAGAAATCAGTGAAAACCTGATTTTTTGTTGCAATTGCTTTATTTCTTATTTTAAGTAAGTTTTTGAACATAAAAAGGGGTTTTGTCGTAAAAATCTTTTGTTCCTTTGCTCACCTTAAGTTTATTTGACCATTTTTTCTAATAAACCCACAGAATCAACAAAAATATTACAAAAGTTTCCAAAAGAAATCAGTGAAAACCTGATTTTTTGTTGAAATTGCATTATTTCATATTTTAAGTAAGTTTTTGTTCATAAAAAGGGGTTTTGTCGTAAAATTCGTAGATTCCTCTGCTCACCTCAAGTTTTTTGACCATTTTTTCTTGAAAACCCACAGAATCTTCAAAAATATTACAAAAGATTCCAAAAGAATTCAGTGAAAACCTGTTTTTTTGTTGCAATTGCATTATTTTCTTATTTTAAGTAAGTTTTGTACATAAAAAGGGGTTTTGTCGTAAAAATCCTAGGTTCCTTTGCTAACCTTAAGTTTATTTGACAATTTTTTCTAATAAACCCACAGAATCTACAAAAATATTACAAAAGATTCTAAAAGAAATCAGTGAAAACCTGTTTTTTTGTTGCAATTGCATTAATTTCTTATTTTAAGTAAGTTTTTGTACAAAAAAAGGAGTTTTGTCGTAAAAATCTTAGGTTTCTTTGCTCACCTTAAGTTTAACTGACCATTTTTTCTAATAAACCCACAGAATCTACAAATATTATACAAAAGATTCCAAACGAAATCAGTGAAAACCTGTTTTTTTGTTGCAATTGCAATATTTTCTTATTTTAAGTATGTTTTTGTACAAAAAAAACGGTTTTGTCGTAAAAATCTTACGTTCCTTTGCCCTTCTTAAGTTTATTTGACGATTTTTTATAATAAATCCACAGAATCTACAATATTATTACAAAAGATTCCAAAAGATATTAGTGACAACCTGTTTTTTTGTTGCAATTGCATTTTTTCCTTTCTTAAGAAAGTTTTTGAACAAAAGATGGAGTTTTGATGTAAAATCATAGGTTCCTTTGCTCACCTCAAGTTTATTCGACCATTTTTTTTAATAAATTCACAGAATCTACAAAAATATTGCAAAAGATTCCACAGAATTCTCAATAAAAACTTGTTTTTTTGTTGCAATTCCATTATTTTCTTATTTTAAGTAAGTTTTTGTACAAAAAAAGGAGTTTTATTGTAAAAATCTTAGATACCTTTGCTCACCTCAAGTTTTTTTGACCAATTTTTCTAATAAACCCACAGAATCTACAAAAATTATACAAAAGATTCCGAAAGAATTTAGTAAAAACTTTTTTTTTGTTGCAATTGCATTATTTTCTTACTTTAAGTAAGTTTTGGGTCATAAAAGGGCTTTTGTCGTTAAAACCTTAGGTTCCTTTGCTCACCTCAAGTTTATTTGACTATTTTTTCTAGTAATTCCACAGAATCTTCAATAAAATTACAAAAGATTCCATATGATATCAGTGGAAATCTTTTTTTTGTTGCAGTTGCATTATTTTCTTATTTTAAGTAAGTTTTTGAACAAAAAAAATAGGTTTTGTCGTAAAAATCTTAGGTTCCTTTGCTCACCTCAAGTTTATTTGACAATTTTTTCTATTAAACCCACAGAATCTACAAAAATGTTTCAAAAGATTCCGAAAGAAATCAGTGAAAACCTGTTATTTGAATTTTTTTAAGGGAATTACTCAATTTCACAAAAAAGTTTATTGAAATAAAATACTCCTTAAGCTAAAAAAAATAGGTATGCATGGTCTATTTTCATTTATATGATCATTTCTTTAAAAAAACCCACATAATCTGCAAAAAGATAACAAAAGATTCCAAAAGAAATAAGTGAAAACCTGTTTTTTTGTTGCAATTGAATTATTTTCTTATTTTAAGTAAGTTTTTTTACAAAAAAAGGGGTTTTGTCGTAAAAATACTAGGTTCCTATGCTCACCTCAAGTTTGTTTGACCATTTTTTCTAACAAACCCACAGAATCTACAAAAAGATTACAAAAGATTCCAAAAGAATTTAGTGACAACCTGTTTTTTTGTTGCAATGCGTTATTTTCTTATATTAATTAAGTTTTTGTACACAAAAAAGGGTTTTGTCGTAAAAAATCTTAGGTTCCTTTGCTCACCTCAAGTTTATTTCACCATTTTTTCTAATAAACTTACAGAATCTACAAAAATATTACAAAAGATTGCAATAGAAATCAGTGAAAACCTGTTTTTTTGTTGCAATTGCATTATTTTCTTATTTTAAGTAAGTTTTTGTACATAAAAAGGGGTTTTGTCGTAAAAATCTTAGGTTCCTTTGCTCACCTCAAGTTTATTTGACCATTTTTTATAATAAACCCAAAGAATCTACAAAAATATTACAAAAGATTCCAGAAAAATTCAGTGAAAACCTGTTTTTTTGTTGCAATTGCTTTATTTTCTTATTTTAAGTAAGTTTTTGTACATAAAAAAGGGTTATGTCGTAAAAATCTTAGTTTCCTTTGCTCACCTCAAGTTTATTTGACAATTTTTTCTAATAAACCCACAGAATCTACAAAATTATTACAAAAGATTCCAAATGAAATCAGTGAAAACCTGTTTTTTTGTTGCAATTGCATTATTTTCTTATTTTAAGTAAATTTTTGTAAATAAAAAGGGGTTTTGTCGTAAAAATCTTAGGTTCCTTTGCTCACCTCAAGTTTATTTGACCATTTTTTTTAATAAACCCACAAAATCTACAAAAATATTACAAAAGATTCCAAAAGAAATCAGAGAAAACCTGTTTTTTTGTTGCAATTGCATAATTTTCTTATTTTAAGTAAGTTTTTGTACATAAAAAGGGGTTTTGTCGTAAAAATCTTAGGTTCCTTTGCTCACCTCAAGTTTATTTGACCATTTTTTCTAATAAACCCACAGAATCTACAAAAACATTACAAAAGATTCCAAAAGAAATTAGTGAAAACCTGATTTTTTGTTGCAATTGCATAATTTTCTTATTTTAAGTAAGTTTGTGAACATAAAAAGGGGTTTTGTCGTAAAATTCTTAGGATCCTTTGCTCACCTCAAGTTTATTTGACCATTTTTTCTAATAAACCCACAGAATCTACAAAAATATTACAAAAGATTTCAAAAGAAATCAGTGAAAACCTGATTTTTTGTTGCAATTGTATTATTTTCTTATTTTACGTAAGTTTTTGAACATAAAAATGGGTTTTGTCGTAAAAATCTTAGGTTTCTTTGCTCACCTCAAGTTTATTTGACCATTTTTTCTAATAAATCTACAGAATCTACAAAAATATTAAAAAAGATTCCATAAGAAATCAGTGAAAACCTTATTTTTTGTTGCAATTGCATTATTTTCTTATTTTAAGTAAGTTTTTGAACATAAAAAGTTGTTTTGTCGTAAAAATCTTAGGTTCCTTTGCTCACCTCAAGTTTATTTGACCCTTTTTTCTAATAAACCTACAGAATATACAAAAATAATACAAAAGATTCTAAAAAAAAATAGTTAAAACCTGTTTTTTTGTTGCAATTGCATTATTTTCTTACTTAAAATAAGTTTTTGTAGAAAAAAAGGGGTTTTGTCGTAAAAATCTTAGGTTCCTTTGCTCACCTCAAGTTTATTTGACCATTTTTTCTAATAAACCCACAGAATCTACAAAAATATTACAAAAGATTCTACAAGAAATCAGTAAAAACCTGTATTTTTGTTGCATTTGCATTATTTTCTTGTTTTAAGTAAGTTTTTGTACATAAAAATGGGTTTTATCGTAAAAATCTTAGGTTCCATTGCTCACCTCAAGTTTACTTGACCATTTTTTCTAATAAACCCACAGAATCTACAAAAATATTACAAAAGATTCCAAAAGAAATCAGTGAAAACCTGTTTTTTTGTTGCAATCGCATTATTTTCTTATTTTAAGTAAGTTTTTGAACAAAAAAAGGGGTTTTGTCGTAAAAATCTTAGGTTCCTTTGCTCACCTCAAGTTTATTTGACCATTTTTTCTAATAAACTTACAGAATCTACAAAAATATTACAAAAGATTTCAAAAAAATCAGTGAAAACCTGATTTTTTGTTGCAATTGCATTATTTTATTTTTTTAAGTAAGTTTTTGAACATAAAAAAGGGTTTTGTCGTAAAAATCTTAGGTTCCTTTGCTCACCTCAAGTTTATTTGACCATTTTTTCTAATAAACCTACAGAATCTACAAAAATATTATAAAAGATTCCATAAGCAATCAGTAAAAACCTTATTTTTTGTTGCAATTGCATTATTTTCTTACTTAAAATAAGTTTTTGTATAAAAAAAGGGGTTTTGTCGTAAAAATCTTAGGTTCCTTTGCTCACCTCAAGTTTATTTGACCATTTTTTCTAATAAACCCACAGAATCTACAAAAATATTACAAACGATTCCAAAAGAAATCATTGAAAACCTGTATTTTTGTTGCATTTGCATTATTTTCTAATTTTAAGTAAGTTGTCGTACATAAAAAGGGTTGTTGTCGTAAAAATCTTAGATTCCATTGCTCACCTCAAGTTTATTTGACCATTTTTTCTAATAAACCCATAGAATCTACAAAAATATTACAAAAGATTACAAAAGAAATCAATGAAAGCCTGATTTTTTGTTGCAATTGCATTATTTTCTTATTTAAGTAAGTTTTTGAACATAAAAAAGGGTTTTGTCGTAAAAATCTTAGGTTCCTTTGCTCACCTCAAGTTTATTTGACCATTTTTACTAATAAACCTACAGAATCTACAAAAATATTACAAAAGATTCCATAAGAGATCAGTGAAAATCTTATTTTTTGTTGCAGTTGCATTATTTTCTTATTTTTAGTAAGTTTTTGTACATAAAAAGGGGTTTTGTCGTAAAAATCTTAGGTTCCTTTGCTCACCTCAAATTTATTTGACCATTTTTTCTAATAAACCCACAGAATATACAAAAATAATACAAAAGATTCTAAAAAAAAATAGTGAAAACCTGTTTTTTTGTTGCAATTGCATTATTTTCTTACTTATAATAAGTTTTTGTATAAAAAAAGGGGTTTTGTCGTAAAAATCTTAGGTTCCTTTGCTCACCTCAAGTTTATTTGACCATTTTTTCTAATAAACCCACAGAATCTACACAAATATTACAAAAGATTCCAAAAGAAATCAGTTAAAACCTGTATTTTTGTTGCATTTGCATTATTTTCTAATTTTAAGTAAGTTGTCGTACATAAAAAGGGGTTTTGTCGTAAAAATCTTAGATTCCATTGCTCACATCAAATTTATTTGACCATTTTTTCTAATAAACCTATAGAATCTACAAAAATATTACAAAAGATTTCAAAAGAAGTCAATGAAAGCCTGATTTTTTGTTGCAATTGCATTATTTTCTTATTTAAGTAAGTTTTTGAACATAAAAAAGGGTTTTGTCGTAAAAATCTTAGGTTCCTTTGCTCACCTCAACTTTATTTGACCATTTTTTCTGATAAACTCACAGAATTCACAAAAATATTACAAAAGATTCTAAAACAAATTAGTGAAAACCTGTTTTTTTGTTGCAATTGCATTATTTTCTTACTTATAATAAGTTTTTGTATAAAAAAAGGGGTTTTGTCGTAAAAATCTTAGGTTCCTTTGCTCACCTCAAGTTTATTTGACCATTTTTTTTAATAAACCCACAGAATCTACAAAAATATTACAAAAGATTCCAAAAGAAATCAGTGAAAACCTGAATTTTTGTTGCATTTGCATTATTTTCTAATTTTAAGTAAGTTGTCGTACATAAAAAGGGGTTTTGTCGTAAAAATCTTAGATTCCATTGCTCACCTCAAATTTATTTGACCATTTTTTTTAATAAACCCATAGAATCTACAAAAATATTACAAAAGATTTCAAAAGAAATCAATGAAAGCCTGATTTTTTGTTGCAATTGCATTATTTTCTTATTTAAGTAAGTTTTTGAACATAAAAAAGGGTTTTGTCGTAAAAATCTTAGGTTCCTTTGCTCACCTCAAGTTTATTTGACCATTTTTACAATAAACCTACAGAATCTACAAAAATATTACAAAAGATTCCATAAGAAATAAGTGAAAACCTTATTTTTTGTTGCAATTGCATTATTTTCTTATTTTTAGTAAGTTTTTGTACATAAAAAGGGGTTTTGTCGTAAAAATCTTAGGTTCCTTTGCTCATCTCAAGTTTATTTGACCATTTTTTCTAATAAACCCACAGAATATACAAAAATTATACAATAGATTCTAAAAAAAAATAGTGAAAACCTGTTTTTTTGTTGCAATTGCATATTTTCTTACTTATAATAAGTTTTTGTATAAAAAAAGGGGTTTTGTCGTAAAAATCTTAGGTTCCTTTGCTCACCTCAAGTTTATTTGACCATTTTTTCTAATAAACCCACAGAATCTACAAAAATATTACAAAAGATTCCAAAAGAAATCAGTGAAAACTTGTGATTTTGTTGCATTTGCATTATTTTCTAATTTTAAGTAAGTTGTCGTACATAAAAAGGGGTTTTGTCGTAAAAATCTTAGATTCCATTGCTCACCTCAAATTTATTTGACCATTTTTTCTAATAAACCCATAGAATCTACAAAAATATTACAAAAGATTTCAAAAGAAATCAATGAAAGCCTGACTTTTTGTTGCAATTGCATTATTTTCTTATTTAAGTAAGTTTTTGAACATAAAAAAGGGTTTTGTCGTAAAAATCTTAGGTTCCTTTGCTCACCTCAAGTTTATTTGACCATTTTTACTAATAAACCTACAGAATCTACAAAAATATTACAAAAGATTCCATAAGAAATCAGTGAAAACCTTATTTTTTGTTGCAATTGCATTATTTTCTTATTTTAAGTAAGTTTTTGTACATAAAAAGGGGTTTTGTCGTAAAATTCTTAGGTTCCATTGCTCACCTCAAGTTTATTTGACCTTTTTTTCTAATAAACCCACAGAATCTACAAAAATATTACAAAAGATTCCAAAAGAAATCAGTGAAAACCTGTTTTTTTGTTGCAATTGCATTATTTTCTTATTTTAAGTAAGTTTTTGAACATAAAAAGGGGTTTTGTCGTAAAAGTCTTAGGTTCCTTTGCTCACCTCAAGTTTATTGGACCATTTTTTTCTATAAACCTACAGAATCTACAAAAATATTTAAAAGATTCCAAAAGAAATCAGTGAAAACCTGTTTTTTTGTTGCAATTGCATTATTTTCTTATTTTAAGTAAGTTTTTGTACATAAAAAGGGGTTTTGTCGTAAAAATCTTAGGTTCCATTGCTCACCTCAAATTTATTTGACCGTTTTTTTTTATAAATCTACAGAATCTACAAAAATGTTACAAAAGATTCCAAAAGAATTCAGTGAAAACCTGTTTTTTTGTTGCAATTGCATGATTTTCTTATTTTAAGTTAGTTATTTTACAAAAAATTGGATTTTGTTTTAAAAATCTTAGGTTCCTTAGCTCACCTCAAGTTTAAATAACCATTTTTTCTAATAAAACTACAGAATCTACAAAAAAATTACAAAAGACTCCAAAAGAAATTAATGAAAACCTCTTTATTTGTTTCAATTGCATTATTTTCTTATTTTAAGTAAGTTTTTGTACAAAAAAAGGGGTTTTGTCGTAAAAATCTTAAGTTCCTTTGCTCACCTTATGTTTATTTGACCAATTTTTCTATTAAACCCACAGAATATACAAAAATATTACAAAAGATTCTAAAAAAAAATAGTAAAAAACTGTTTTTTTTGTTGCAATTGCATTATTTTCTTACTTATAATAAGTTTTTGTATGAAAAAAGGGGTTTTGTCGTAAAAATCTTAGGTTCCTTTGCTCACCTCAAGTTTATTTGACCATTTTTTTTAATAAACCCACAGAATCTACAAAAATATTACAAAAGATTCCAAAAGAAATCAGTGAAAACCTGTATTTTTGTTGCATTTGCATTATTTTCTAATTTTAAGTAAGTTGTCGTACATAAAAAGGGGTTTTGTCGTAAAAATCTTAGATTCCATTGCTCACCTCAAATTTATTTGACCATTTTTTCTAATAAACCCATAGAATCTACAAAAATATTACAAAAGATTTCAAAAGAAATCAATGAAAGCCTGATTTTTTGTTGCAATTGCATTATTTTCTTATTTAAGTAAGTTTTTGAACATAAAAAAGGGTTTTGTCGTAAAAATCTTAGGTTCCTTTGCTCACCTCAAGTTTATTTGACCATTTTTACTAATAAACCTACAGAATCTACAAAAATATTACAAAAGATTCCATAAGAAATAAATGAAAACCTTATTTTTTGTTGCAATTGCATTATTTTCTTATTTTTAGTAAGTTTTTGTACATAAAAAGGGGTTTTGTCGTAAAAATCTTAGGTTCCTTTGCTCACCTCAAGTTTATTTGACCATTTTTTCTAATAAACCCACAGAATATACAAAAATTATACAAAAGATTCTAAAAAAAAATAGTGAAAACCTGTTTTTTTGTTGCAATTGCATAATTTTCTTACTTATAATAAGTTTTTGTATAAAAAAAGGGGTTTTGTCGTAAAAATCTGAGGTTCCTTTGCTTACCTCAAGTTTATTTGACCATTTTTTCTAATAAACCCACAGAATCTACAAAAATATTACAAAAGATTCCAAAAGAAATCATTGAAAACCTGTTTTTTTATTGCAATTAAATTATTTTCTTATTTTAAGTAAGTTTTTGAACATAATAAGGGGTTTTGTCGTAAAAATCTTAGATTCCTTTGCTCACCTCAAGTTGATTTTACCATTTTTTCTAATAAACCCACAGAATATACAAAACTATTACAAAAGATTCCAAAAGAAATCAGTGAAAACCTGATTTTTTGTTGCAATTGCATTATTTTCTTATTTTAAGTAAGTTTTTAAACATAAAACGGGGTTTTGTCGTAAAAATCTTTTGTTCCTTTGCTCACCTCAAGTTTATTTGACCATTTTTTCTAATAAACCCACAGAATCTACAAAAATATTACAAAAGATTCCAAAAGAATTCAGTAAAAACTGTTTTTTTGTTGCATTTGTATTATTTTATTATTTTAATTAAGTTTTTGTACATAAAAAGGGGTTTTGTCGTAAAAATCTTAGGTTCCTTTGCTCACCTCAAGTTTATTTGACAATTTTCTCTAATAAACCGACAGATTCTACAAAAATATTTCAAAAGATTTCACAAGAAATCAGTGAAAACCTGATTTTTTGTTGCAATTGCATTATTTCTTATTTTAAGTAAGTTTTTGAACATAAAAAGGGGTTTTGTCGTAAAAATCTTAGGTTCCTTTGCTCACCTCAAGTTTATTTGACCATTTTTTCTAATAAACTCACAGAATTTATAAAAATATTACAAAAGATTCCAAAAAAAATCAGTGAAAACCTGTATTTTTGTTGCAATAGCATTATTTTTTTATTTTAAGAAAGTTTTTGTACATAAAAAGGGGTTTTGTCGTAAAAATCTTAGGTTCCATTGCTCACCTTAAGTTTATTTGACCATTTTTTCTAATAAACCCACAGAATCTACAAAAATATTACAAAAGATTATAAAAGAAATCAGTGAAAACCTGATTTTTTGTTGCAATTGCATTATTTTCTTATTTTAGGTAGGTTTTTGAACATAAAAAGGAGTTTGTCGTAAAAATCTTAGGTTTCTTTGCTCACCTTAAGTTTATTTGACCATTTTTTCTAATAAACCCACAGAACCTACAAAAATATTACAAAAGATTCCAAAAGAAATCAGTGAAAACCTGATTTTTTGTTGCAATTGCTTTATTTCTTATTTTAAGTAAGTTTTTGAACATAAAAAGGGGTTTTGTCGTAAAAATCTTAGGTTCCTTTGCTCACCTCAAGTTTATTTGACCATTTTTTCTAATAAACCCACAGAATCAACAAAAATATTACAAAAGATTCCCAAAGAAATCAGTGAAAACCTGATTTTTTGTTGCAATTGCATTATTTCATATTTTAAGTAAGTTTTTGTAAATAAAAAGGGGTTTTGTCGTTAAATTCGTAGATTCCTCTGCTCACCTCAAGTTTATTTGACCATTTTTTCCTATAAACCAACAGAATCTACAAAAATATTACAAAAGATTCCAAAAGAATTCAGTGAAAACCTGTTTTTTTGTTGCAATTGCATTATTTTCTTATTTTAAGTAAGTTTTTGAACATAAAAAGGGGTTTTGTCGTAAAAATCCTAGGTTCCTTTGCTAACCTTAAGTTTATTTGACAATTTATTCTAATAAACCCACAGAATCTACAAAAATATTACAAAAGATTCCAAAAGAAATCAGTGAAAAACTGTTTTTTTGTTGCAATTGCATTATTTTCTTATTTTAAGTAAGTTTTTAAACATAAAAAGGGGTTTTGTCGTAAAAATCTTAGGTTCCTTTGCTCACCTCAAGTTTGTTTGACAATTTTTTCTGATAAACCCACAGAATCTAAAAAAATATTACAAAAGATTCCAAAAGAAATCAGTGAAAACCAGATTTTTTGTTGCAATTGCATTATTTCTTATTTTAAGTATGATTTTGAACATAAAAAGGGGTTTTGTCGTAAAAATCTAAGGTTCCTTTGCTCACCTCAAGTTTATTTGATCATTTTTTCTAATAAACCCACAGAATCTACAAAAATATTACAAAAGATTCCAAAAGAAATCAGTGAAAACCTGATTTTTTGTTGCAATTGCATTATTTTCTTATTTTGGTAACTTTTTGAACATAAAAAGGAGTTTATCGTAAAAATCTTAGGTTCCTTTGCTCACCTCAAGTTTATTTGACCATTTTTTCTAATAAACCCACAGAATCTACAAAAATATTTCAAAAGATTCCAAAAGAAATCAGTGAAAACCTGTTTTTTGTTGCAATTGCATCATTTTCTTATTTTAAGTAAATTTTTGTTAATAAAAAGGGGTTTTGTCGTAAAAATCTTAGGTTCCTTTGCTCACCTCAAGTTTATTTGACCCTTTTTTTCTAATAAACCCACAGAATCTACAAAAATATTACAGAAGATTCCAAAAGAAGTCAGTGAAAACCTGATTTTTCATTGCAATTGCATTATTTTCTTATTTTTGGTAAGTTTTTGAACATAAAAAGGAGTTTGTCGTAAAAATCTTAGGTTCCTTTGCTCACCTTAAGTTTATTTGACCATTTTTTCTAATAAACCCACAGAATCTACAAAAATATTACAAAAGATTCCAAAAGAAATCAGTGAAAACCTGACTTTTTGTTGCAATTGCTTTATTTCTTATTTTAAGTAAGTTTTTGAACATAAAAAGGGGTTTTGTCGTAAAAATCTTTTGTTCCTTTGCTCACCTCAAGTTTATTTGACCATTTTTTCTAATAAACCCACAGAATCAACAAAAATATTACAAAAGATTTCAAAAGAATCAGTGAAAACCTGATTTTTTGTTGCAATTGCATTATTTCATATTTTAAGTAAGTTTTTGTACATAAAAAGGGGTTTTGTCGTAAAATTCGTAGATTCCTCTGCTCACCTCAAGTTTATTTGACCAGTTTTTCTTATAAACCCACAGAATCTACAAAAATATTACAATATATTCCAAAAGAATTCAGTGAAAACCTGTTTTTTTGTTGCAATTGCATTATTTTCTTATTTTAAGTAAGTTTTTGTACATAAAAAGGGGTTTTGTCGTAAAAATCCTAAATTCCTTTGCTAACCTTAAGTTTATTTGACAAATTTTTCTAATAAACCCACAGAATCTACAAAAATATTACAAAAGATTCTAAAAGAAGTCAGTGAAAACCTGTTTTTTTGTTGCAATTGCATTATTTTCTTATTTTAAGTAAGTTTTTCAACATAAAAAGGGGTTTTGTCGTAAAAATCTTATGTTCCTTTGCTCACCTCAAAATTGTTTGACAATTTTTTCTAATAAACCCACAGAATCTACAAAAATATTACAAGAGATTCCAAAAGAAATCAGTTAAAACCTGATTTTTTGTTGCAATTGAATTATTTTTTTATTTTAGGAACGTTTTTGAACATAAAAAGGAGTTTGTCGTAAAAATCTTAGGTTCCTTTGCTCACCTCAAGTTTATTTGACCATTTTTTCTAATAAACCCACAGAATCAACAAAAATATTACAAAAGATTCCAAAAGAAATCAGTGAAAACCTGTTTTTTTGTTGCAATTGCATTATTTTCTTATTTTAAGTAAGTTTTTAAACATAAAAAGGGGTTTTGTCGTAAAAATCTTATGTTCCTTTGCTCACCTCAAGTTTGTTTGACAATTTTTTCTAATAAACCCACAGAATCTACAAAAATATTACAAAAGATTCCAAAAGAAATCATTTAAAACCTGATTTTTTGTTGCAATTGCATTATTTTTTTATTTTAGGTACGTTTTTGAACATAAAATGGGGTTTTGTCGTAAAAATCTTAGGTTCCTTTGCTCACCTCAATTTTATTTGACCATTTTTTTTTATAAACTAACAAAATCTACAAAAATATTACAAAAGACTCTAAAAGAAATCAGTGAAAACCTGTTTTTTTGTTGCAATTGCATTATTTCCTTATTTTAAGAAAGTTTTTGTACATAAAAAGGGGTTTTGTTGTAAAAATCTTAGGTTCCTTTATTCACCTCAAGTTTATTTGACCATTTTTCCTTATAAATCCACAGAATCTACAAAAACATTACAAAAGATTCCAAAAGAATTTAGTAAAAACCTGTTTTTTTGTTTCAATTGCATTATTTTCTTATTTTAAGTAAGTTTTTGAACATAAAAAGGGGTTTTGTCGTAAAAATCTAAGGTTCCTTTGCTCACCTCAATTTTATTTGACCATTTTTTCTAAAAAGCCCACAGAATCAACAAAAATATTACAAAAGATTCCAAAAGAAATCAGTGAAAACCTGTTTTTTTGTTGCAATTGCATTATTTTCTTATTTTAAGTAAATTTTTGAACATAAAAAGAGGTTTTGTCGTAAAAATCTTAGGTTCCTTTGCTCACCTCAAGTTTATTTGACCATTTTTTTTTATAAACCCACAGAATCTACAAAAATTTACAAAAGACTCCAAAAGAAATCAGTGAAAACCTGTTTTTTTGTTGCAATTGCATTATTTCCTTATTTTAAGTAAGTTTTTGAACATAAAAAGGGGTTTTGTCGTTAAAATCTTAGGTTCCTTTGCTCACCTCAAGTTTATTTGACCATTTTTTCTAATAAACCCACAGAATCTAAAAAATATTACAAAAGATTTCAAAAGAAATCAGTGAAAACCTGATTTTTTGTTGCTATTGCATTATTTTCTTATTTTAAGAAAGTTTTTAAACATAAAAAAGGGTTTTGTCGTAAAAATCTTAGGTTCCTTTGCTCACCTCAAGTTTATTTGACCATTTTTTCTAATAAACATACAGAATCTACAAAAATATTACAAAAGATTCCATACGAAATCAGTGGAAACCTTTTTTTTTGTTGCAATTGCATTATTTTCTTATTTTAAGTGAGTTTTTGAACATAAAAAGGGGTTTTGTCGTAAAAATCTTAGGTTCCTTTGCTCACCTCAAGTTTATTTGACCATTTTTTCTAATAAACCCACAGAATATACAAAAATAATACAAAAGATTCTAAAAAAAAATAGTGAAAACCTGTTTTTTTATTGCAATTGCATTATTTTCTAACTTAAAATAAGTTTTTGTATAAAAAAAGGGGTTTTGTCGTAAAAATCTTAGGTTCCTTTGCTCACCTAAAGTTTATTTGACCATTTTTTCTAATAAACCCACAGAATCTACAAAAATATTACAAAAGATTCCAAAAGAAATCAGTGAAAACCTGTATTTTTGTTGCATTTGCATTATTTTCTTATTTTAAGTAAGTTTTTGTACATAAAAAGGGGTTTTGTCGTAAAAATCTTAGGTTCCATTGCTCACCTCAAGTTTATTTGACCATTTTTTCTAATAAACCCATAGAATCTACAAAAATGTTACAAAAGATTCCAAAAGAAATCAGTGAAAACCGGTTTTTTTGTTGCAATTGCATTTTTTTTTTATTTTAAAAAAATTTTTTGTAAATAAAAAGGGGTTTTGTCGTAAAAATCTTTGGTTCCTTTGCTCACCTCAAGTTTAATTGACCATTTTTTTTAATAAAGCCACAGAATCTACAAAAATATTACAAAAGATTCCAAAAGAAATCAGAGAAAACCTGTTTTAATGTTGCAATTGCATTATTTTTTTATTTGAAGTAAGTTTTTGTACATAAAATGGGGTTTTGTCGTAAAAATCTTAGGTTCCTTTGCTCACCTCAAGTTTATTTGACCATTTTTTCTAATAAACCCACAGAATCTAAAAAAATATTACAAAAGATTCCAAAAGAAATTAGTGAAAACCTGTTTTTTTGTTGCAATTGCATTATTTTCTTATTTTAAGTAAGTTTTTGAACATTAAAAGGGGTTTTGTCGTTAAAATCTTAGGTTCCTTTGCTCACCTCAAGTTTATTTGACCATTTTTTCTAATAAACCCACAGAATATACAACAATATTACAAAAGATTCCAAAAGAAATCAGTGAAACCCGTTTTTTTGTTGCAATTGCATTATTTTCTTATTTTAAGTAAGTTTTTGTACATAAAAAGGGGTTTTGTCGTAAAAATCTTAGGTTCCTTTGCTCACCTCAAGTTTATTCGACCATTTTTTTTTATAAATCTACAGAATCTACAAAAATATTACAAAAGATTCCAAAAGAATTTAGTGAAAACCTGTTTTTTTGTTGCAATTGCATTATTTTCTTATTTTAATTTAGTTTTTGTACAAAAAATTGGGTTTTGTTTTAAAAATCTTAGGTTCCTTAGCTCACCTCAAGTTTAAATAACCATTTTTTCTAATAAAACTACAGAATCTACAAAAAAATTACAAAAGACTCCAAATGAAATTAGTGAAAACCTCTTTATTTGTTTCAATTGCATTATTTTCTTATTTTAAGTAAGTTTTTGTACAAAAAAAGGGGTTTTGTCGTAAAAATCTTAAGTTCCTTTGCTCACCTTATGTTTATTTGACTAATTTTTCTATTAAACCCACAGAATATACAAAAATATTACAAAAGATTTTAAAAAAAATAGTGAAAACCTGTTTTTTTTGTTGCAATTGCATTATTTTCTTACTTAAAGTAAGTTTTTGTATAAAAAAAGGGGTTTTGTCGTAAAAATCTTAAGTTCCTTTGCTCACCTTATGTTTATTTGACCACTTTTTCTATTAAACCCACAGAATCTACAAAAATATTACAAAAGATTACAAAAGAAATAAGTGAAAACCTGTTTTTTTGTTGCAATTGCAATATATCCTTGTTTTATGAATGTTTTTCTACAAAAAAAAGGGGTTTTGTCGAAAAAATCTTAGGTTCCTTTGCTCACCTCAAGTTTATTTGACCATTTTTTCTAATAAACCCACAGAATCAAAACAAAATATTACAAATTTTTCCAAAAGAAATCAGTGAATGTCTGTTTTTTTGTTGCAATTGCATTTTTTTTTTACTTTAAGTCATTTTTTGAACAAAAAAAGGGGTTTTGTCGTAAATAGCTTAGATTTCTTTGCTCACCTCAAGTTTATATGACCATTTTTTCTAATAAACGAAAGAAACTACAAACATATTACAAAAGATTCCAAAAGATTTTAGTGAAAACCTGTTTTTTTGTTACAATTGCATTATTATCTTACTACAATAAAGTTTTTGTTCAAAAAAAGGGGATTTGTCGTAAAAACCTTAGGTTACTTTGCTCACTTCAATTTTATTCAACCATTTTTTTTAATAAACCAACAAAATCTTCAGAAATAATACAAAAGATTCCAATAGAAATTAGTAAAAACATGTTTTTTTGTTGAAATTGCAATAATTTCTTGTTTTAAGTAAGTTTTCGTCCAAAAAAATGGGTTTTGTCGAGAAAATCTTAGCTTCCTTTGCTCACCTCAAGTTTAAGTAACCATTTTTTCTGATAAACCCTTAGAATCAACAAAAATTTTACAAAATTTTCCAACAGAAATCAGTGAAAACCTGTTTATTTGATGCAATTGCAATATTTTTTTATTTTAAGTTTTTGTTCAAAAAAAGGAGTTTTGTCGTAAAAAGCTTAGGTTCGTTTGCTCACCTCAAGTTTTTTTGAACAATTTTATGAATAAACCCGCAGAATCTACAGAAAAATTACAAAAGATTCCGGAAGAAATTAGAGAAAAACTGTTTTTTTGTTGCAATTGCATTATTTTCTTACTTTAGGTAAGTTTATGTGCAAAAAAAGGGGTTTTGTCGTTAAAACCTTAAGTTCCTTTGCTCACCTCAATTTTATTTGACCATTTTTTCTAGTAAATCCAAAAATTCTACAAAAATATTACATAAGATTCAAATAGAAATCAGTGAAAACCTGTTTGTTTGTTGCAATTACAATATTTTCTTATTTTATGTAAGTTTTTGTGCTGAAAAAGTAGTTTTGTCGTAAAAATCATAGGTTTCTTTGCCCACCTTATGTTTTTGTGACCATTTTTTATAATAAACCCACAGACTCTACAAAAATATTAAAAAAAATTCCAGAATAAATTAGTGAAAACCTGTTTTTTTGTTGCAATTGCATTATTTTCTTAATTTAAATAATTGTTTGTACAAAAAAAAGGGGTTTTGTCGTTAAAACCTTATGTTCCTTTGGTCACCTCAAGTTTATTTTACCATTTTTTCTAATAAATCCACAGAATCTATATAAATATTACAAAAGATTCCAAAAGAAATCAGTAAAAACCTGTTTTTTTGTTGCAATTGCATTATTTTCTTATTTTATGTAAGTTTTTGTATTGAAAAAGTAGTTTTGTCGTAAAAATCTTAGGTTCCTTAGCTTACCTTAAATTTATTTGACCATTTTTTCTATTATTCTCACAAAATCTAAAAAATTTTACAGAAGAATCCATAAAAAATCAGTGAAAACCTGTTTTTTTTAATGCAATTGCATTATTTTCATATTTTTAATAAGTTATTGTACAAAAAAGTTGGGTTTTGTCGTAAAAATCTTAGGTTCCTTTGCTCACCTCAAGTTTATTTGACCATTTTTTTTTATAAATCTACAGAATCTACAAAAATATTACAAAAGATTCCAAAAGAATTCAGTGAAAACCTGTTTTTTTGTTGCAATTGCATTATTTTCTTATTTTAAGTTAGTTTTTGTACAAAAAATTGGGTTTTGTTTTAAAAATCTTAGGTTCCTTAGCTCACCTCAAGTTTAAATAACCATTTTTTCTAATAAAACTACAGAATCTACAAAAAAATTACAAAAGACTCCAAATGAAATTAGTAAAAACCTCTTTATTTGTTTCAATTGCATTATTTTCTTATTTTAAGTAAGTTTTTGTACAAAAAAAAGGGTTTTGTCGTAAAAATCTTAAGTTCCTTTGCTCACCTTATGTTTATTTGACCAATTTTTCTATTAAATCCACAGAATATACAAAAATATTACAAAAGATTTTAAAAAAAAATAGTGAAAACCTGTTTTTTTTGTTGCAATTGCATTATTTTCTTACTTAAAGTAAGTTTTTGTATAAAAAAAGGGGTTTTGTCGTAAAAATCTTAAGTTCCTTTGCTCACCTTATGTTTATTTGACCACTTTTTCTATTAAACCCACAGAATCTACAAAAATATTACAAAAGATTCCAAAAGAAATAAGTGAAAACCTGTTTTTTTGTTGCAATTGCAATATATCCTTGTTTTATGTATGTTTTTCTACAAAAAAAAGGGGTTTTGTCGTAAAAATCTTAGGTTCCTTTGCTCACCTCAAGTTTATTTGACCATTTTTTCTAATAAACCCACAGAATCAAAAAAAATATTACAAATTTTTCCAAAAGAAATCATTGAATGTCTGCTTTATTGTTGCAATTGCATTATTTTTTTACTTTAAGTCATTTTTTGAACAAAAAAAGGGGTTTTGTCGTAAATAGCTTAGATTTCTTTGCTCACCTCAAGTTTATATGACCATTTTTTCTAATAAACGAAAGAAACTTCAAACATATTACAAAAGATTCCAAAAGATTTTAGTGAAAACCTGTTTTTTTGTTACAATTGCATTATTTTCTTACTACATTAAAGTTTTTGTTCAAAAAAAGGGGATTTGTCGTAAAAACCTTAGGTTACTTTGCTCACTTCAAGTTTATTCAACCATTTTTTTTAATAAACCCACAAAATCTTCAGAAATAATACAAAAGATTCCAATAGAAATTAGTAAAAACATGTTTTTTTGTTGAAATTGCAATATTTTTTGGTTTTAAGTAAGTTTTCGTACCAAAAAATGGGTTTTTTGGAGAAAATCTTAGCTTCCTTTGCTCACCTCAAGTTTAAGTAACCATTTTTTCTGATAAACCCTTAGAATCAACAAAAATTTTACAAAATTTTCCAACAGAAATCAGTGAAAACTTGTTTATTTGTTGCAATTGCAATATTTTTTTATTTTAAGTTTTTGTTCAAAAAAAGGAGTTTTGTCGTAAATAGCTCAGGTTCGTTTGCTCACCTCAAGTTTTTTTGAACAATTTTATGAATAAACCCACAGAATCTACAGAAAAAATACAAAAGATTCCGGAAGAAATTAGAGAAAAACTGTTTTTTTGTTGCAATTGCATTATTTTCTTACTTTAGGTAAGTTTATGTGCAAAAAAAGGGGTTTTGTCGTTAAAACCTTAAGTTCCTTTGCTCACCTCAATTTTATTTGACCATTTTTTCTAGTAAATCCAAAAATTCTACAAAAATATTACATAAGATTCCAAAAGAAATCAGTGAAAACCTGTTTGTTTGTTGCAATTACAATATTTTCTTATTTTATGTAAGTTTTTGTACTGAAAAAGTAGTTTTGTCGTAAAAATCATAGGTTTCTTTGCCCACCTTATGTTTTTGTGACCATTTTTTATAATAAACCCACAGACTCAACAAAAATATTACAAAAAATTCCAGAATAAATTAGTGAAAACCTGTTTTTTTGTTGCAATTGCAATATTTTCTTAATTTAAATAATTGTTTGTACAAAAAAAAGGGGTTTTGTCGTTAAAACCTTATGTTCCTTTGGTCACCTCAAGTTTATTTTACCAGTTTTTCTAATAAATCCACAAAGTCTATATAAATATTACAAAAGATTCCAAAAGAAATCAGTAAAAACCTGTTTTTTTGTTGCAATTGCATTATTTTCTTATTTTATGTAAGTTTTTGTACTGAAAAAGAAGTTTTGTCGTAAAAATCTTAGGTTCCTTAAATTACCTTAAATTTATTTGACCATTTTTTCTATTATTCTCACATAATCTACAAAAATATTACAAAAGAATCCATAAGAAATCAGTGAAAACCTGTTTTTTTTAAAGCAATTGCATTATTTTCATATTTTTAATAAGTTATTGTACAAAAAAGTTGGGTTTTGTCGTAAAAATCTTAGGTTCCTTTGCTCACCTCAAGTTTATTTGACCATTTTTTCTAGTAAACCCCCAGAATCTACAAAAATATTACAAAAGATTCCAAAAGAAATCAGTGAAAACCTGTTTATTTTGTTGCAATTGCATTATTTTCTTACTTTAAGTAAGTTTTGGGTCATAAAAGGGCTTTTGTCGTTAAAACCTTAGGTTCCTTTGCTCACCTCAAGTTTATTTGATCATTTTTTCTAGTAATTCCACAGAATCTTCAATAAAATTACAAAAGATTCCATATGATATCAGTGAAAACCTGTTTTTTTGTTGCAGTTGCATTATTTTCTTATTTTAAGTAAGTTTTTGAACAAAAAAAAGGGGTTTTGTCGTAAAAATCTTAGGTTCCTTTGCTCACCTCAAGTTTATTTGACAATTTTTTCTATTAAACTTACAGAATCTACAAATGTTTCAAAAGATTCCGAAAGAAATCAGTGAAAACCTGTTATTTGAATTTTTTTAAGGGAATTACTCAATTTCACAAAAAAGTTTATTGAAATAAAATACTCCTTAAGCTAAAAAAAATAGGTATGCATGGTCTATTTTGATTCAAGTGATCATTTCTTTAAACTACCCACAGAATCTGCAAAACGATAACAAAAGATTCAAAAAGAAATCAGTGAAAACCTGTTTTTTTGTTGCAATTGTATTATTTTCTAATTTTTTGTAAGTTTTTTTACAAAAAAAGGGGTTTTGTCGTAAAAATCTTAGGTTCCTTTGCTCACCTCAAGTTTATTTGACCATTTTTTCTAATAAACGCACAGAATCCACAAAAATATTACAAAAGATTCCAAAAGAAATCAGTGAAAACCTGTTTTTTTGTTGCAATTGTATTATTTTCTTATTTTAAGTAAGTTTTTTTACAAAAAAAGGGGTTTTGTCGTAAAAATACTAGGTTCCTATGCTCACCTCAAGTTTGTTTGACCATTTTTTCTAACAAACCCACAGAATCTACAAAAAGATTACAAAAGATTCCTAAAGAAACTAGTGACAACCTGTTTTTTTGTTGCAATGCATTATTTTCTTATATTAATTAAGTTTTTGTACACAAAAAAGGGTTTTGTCGTAAAAAATTTTAGGTTCCTTTGCTCACCTTAAGTTTATTTCACCATTATTTCTAATAAACTTACAGAATCTACAAAAATATTACAAAAGATTGCAATAGAAATCAGTGAAAACCTGTTTTTTTGTTGCAATTGCATTATTTTCTTATTTTAAGTAAGTTTTTGTACATAAAAAGGGGTTTTGGCGTAAAAATCTTAGGTTCCTTTGCTCACCTCAAGTTTATTTGACCATTTTTTCTAATAAACCCAAAGAATCTACAAAAATATTACAAAAGATTCAAAAAAAAATCAGTGAAAACCTGTTTTTTTGTTGCAATTGCATTATTTTCCTATTTTAAGTAAGTTTTTGTACATAAAAAAGGTTTTTGTCGTAAAAATCTTAGTTTCCTTTGCTCACCTCAAGTTTATTTGACAATTTTTTCTAATAAGCCCACAGAATCTACAAAAATATTACAAAAGATTCCAAAAGAAATCAGTGAAAACCTGTTTTTTTGTTGCAATTGCATTATTTTCTTATTTTAAGTAAATTTTGTATATAAAAAGGGGTTTTGTCGTATAAATCTTACGTTCCTTTACTCACCTCAAGTTTATTTGACCATTTTTTCTAATAAACCCACAGAATCTACAAAAATATTACAAAAGATTCCAAAAGAAATCAGTGAAAACCTGTTTCTTTGTTGCAATTGCATTATTTTCTTATTTTTAGTAAGTTTGTGAACATAAAAAGGGGTTTTGTCGTAAAAACCTTAGGTTCCTTTGCTCACCTCAAGTTTATTTGACCATTTTTTCTAATAAACGCACAGAATCTACAAAAATATTACAAAAGATTTCAAAAGAAATCAGTGAAAACCTGATTTTTTGTTGCAATTGCATTATTTTCTTATTTAAGTAAGTTTTTGATCATAAAAAAGGGTTTTGTCGTAAAAATCTTAGGTTCCTTTGCTCACCTCAAGTTTATTTGACCATTTTTTCTTATAAACCTACAGAATCTACAAAAATATTACAAAAGATTCCATAAGAAATCAGTGAAAACCTGTATTTTTGTTGCATTTGCATTATTTTCTTGTTTAAAGTAAGTTTTTGTACATAAAAAGAGGTTTTGTCGTAAAAATCTTAGGTTCCTTTGCTCACCTCAAATTTATTTGACCATTTTTTCTAATAAACCTACAGAATCTACAAAAATATTACAAAAGATTTCATAAGAAATCAGTAAAAACCTTATTTTTTGTTGCAATTGCATTATTTTCTTATTTTAAGTAAGTTTTTGAACATAAATAGGGGTTTTGTCGTAAATATCTTAGGTTCCTTTGCTCACCTCAAGTTTATTTGACCATTTTTTCTAATAAACCTACAGAATCTACAAAAATATTACAAAAGATTCCAAAAGAAATCAGTGAAAACCTGTTTTTTTGTTGCAATTGCATTATTTTCATATTTTAAATAAGTTTTTGTACATAAAAAGAGGTTTTGTCGTAAAAATCTTGGGTTCCTTTGCTCACCTCAAGTTTATTTGCCAATTTTTTCTAATAAACCCACAGAATCCATAAAAATATTACAAAAGATTCCAAAAGAAATCAGTGAAAACCTGTTTTTTTATTGCAATTGCATTATTTTCTTATTTTAAGTAAGTTTTTGAACATAATAAGGGGTTTTGTCGCAAAAATCTTAGATTCCTTTGCTCACCTCAAGTTGATTTTACTATTTTTTCTAATAAACCCTACAGAATATACAAAACTATTACAAAAGATTCCAAAAGAAATCAGTGAAAACCTGATTTTTTGTTGCAATTGCATTATTTTCTTATTTTAAGTAAGTTTTTGTACATAAAAAGGGGTTTTGTCGTAAAAATCTAAGGTTCCATTTTTTACCTTGAGTTTATTTGACCATTTTTTTTAATATACCCACAGAATCTACAAAAATATTACAAAAGATTATAAAAGAAATCAGTGAAAACCTGATTTTTTGTTGCAATTGCATTATTTTCTTATTTTAAGTAAGTTTTTGAACATAAAAAGGGGTTTTGTCGTAGAAGTCTTAGGTTCCTTTGGTCACCTTAAATTTATTTGACCATTTTTTCTAATAAACCCACAGAATCTACAAAAATATTACAAAAGAATCCAAAAGAAATCAGTGAAAACCTGTATTTTTGTTGCAATTGCATTATTTTCTTATTTAAAGTTGGTTTTTGTACATAAAAAGGGGTTTTGTCGTAAAAATCTTAGGTTCATTTGCTCACCTCATGTTTATTTGACCACTTTTTCTAATAAACCCACAGAATCTACAAAAATATTACAAAAGATTTCATAAGAAATCAATGAAAACCTGATTTTTTGTTGCGTTTGCATTATTTTCTTATTTTAAGTAAGTTTTTGAACATAAAAAAGGGTTTTGTCGTAAAAATCTTAGGTTCCTTTGCTCACCTCAAGTTTATTTGACCATTTTTCCTAATAAACCTACAAAATCTACAAAAATATTACAAAAGATTCCATAAGAAATCAGTGATAACCTTATTTTTTGTTGCAATTGCATTATTTTTTTATTTTTAGTAAGTTTTTGTACATAAAAAGGCGTTTTCTCGTAAAAATCTTAGGTTCATTTGCTCACCTCATGTTTATTTGACCATTTTTTCTTATAAACCCACAGAATCTACAAAAATATTACAAAAGATTCCAAAAGAAATCAGTGAAAACCTGTTTTTTTGTTGCAATCGCACTATTTTCATATTTTTAATAAGTTTTTGTACATAAAAAGGGGTTTTGTCGTAAAAATCTTAGGTTCCTTTGCTCACCTCAAGTTTATTTGACCATTTTTTCTAATAAACCCACAGAATCTACAAAAATATTACAAAAGATTCCAAAAGAAATCAGTGAAAACCTGATTTTTTGTTGCAATTACATTATTTCTTATTTTATGTAAGTTTTTGAACATAAAAAGAGGTTTTGTCGTAAAAGTCCTAGGTTCCTTTGCTCACCTCAAGTTTATTTGACCATTTTTTCTACTAAACCAACAGAATCTACAAAAATATTACAAAAGATTCCAAAAGAAATCAGTAAAAACCTGTATTTTTGTGCAATTGCATTATTTTTTTATTTTAAGAAAGTTTTTGTACATAAAAATGGGTTTTGTCGTAAAAATCTTAGGTTTTATTGCTCACCTTAAGTTTATTTGACCATTTTTTCTAATAAACCTACAGAATCTACAAAAATATTACAAAAGATTCCATAAGAAATCAGTGAAAACCTGTATTTTTGTTGCATTTGCATTATTTTCTTGTTTAAAGTAAGTTTTTGTACATAAAAAGAGGTTTTATCGTAAAAATCTTAGGTTCCATTGCTTACCTCAAGTTTATTTGACCATTTTTTCTAATAAACCCACAGAATCTACAAAAATATTACAAAAGATTTCAAAAGAAATCAGTGAAAACCTGTTTTTTTGTTGCAATTGCATTATTTTCTTATTTTAAGTAAGTTTTTGAACATAAATAGGGGTTTTGTCGTAAATATCTTAGGTTCCTATGCTCACCTCAAGTTTATTTGACCATTTTTTCTAATAAACTTACAGAATCTACAAAAATATTACAAAAGATTTTAAAAAAATCAGTGAAAACCTGATTTTTTGTTGCAATTGCATTATTTTCTTATTTTAAGTAAGTTTTTTTACATAAAAAGGGGTTTTGTCGTAAAAATCTTAGGTTCCTTTACTCACCTCAAGTTTATTTGACCATTTTTCTAATAAACCCACAGAATATACAAAAATAATACAAAAGATTCTATAAAAAAATAGTGAAAACCTGTTTTTTTGTTGCAATTGCATTAATTTCTTACTTGAAATAAGTTTTTGTATAAAAAAAGGGGTTTAGTCGTAAAAATCTTAGGTTCCTTTGCTCACCTTAAGTTTATTTGACCATTTTTTTTAATAAACCCACAGAATCTACAAAAATATTACAAAAGATTCCAAAAGAAATCAGTGAAAACCTGTATTTTTGTTGCATTTGCATTATTTTCTACTTTTAAGTAAGTTTTTGTACATAAAAAGGAGTTTTGTCGTAAAAATCTTAGATTCCATTGCTCACCTCAAGTTTATTTGACCATTTTTTCTAATAAACCCATAGAATCTACAAAAATATTACAAAAGATTTCAAAAGAAATCAATGAAAACCTGATTTTTTGTTGCAATTGCATTATTTTCTTATTTTAAGTATGTTTTTGAACATAAAAAACGGTTTTGTCGTAAAAATCTTAGGTTCCTTTGCTCACCTCAAGTTTATTTGACCATTTTTTCTAATAAACCTACAAAATCTACAAAAATATTGTAAAAGATTCCATAAGAAATCAGTGAAAACCTTATTTTTTGTTGCAATTGCATTATTTTTTTATTTTTTGTAAGTTTTTTTACATAAAAAGGCGTTTTCTCGTAAAAATCTTAGGTTCCTTTGCTCAACTCAAGTTTATTTCACCATTTTTTTTTAATAAAACCACAGAATCCACAAAAATATTACAAAAGATTCCAAAAGAAATCAGTGAAAACCTGTTTTTTTGTTGCAATTGCATTATTTTCTTATCTTAAGTAAGTTTTTGAACATAAAAAGGGGTTTTGTCGAAAAATCTTGGGTTCCTTTGCTCACCTCAAGTTTATTTGACCATTTTTTCTAATAAACCCACAGAATCTACAAAAATATTACAAAAGATTCCAAAAGAAATCAGTGAAAACCTGTTTTTTTGTTGCAATTGCTCTATTTTCTTATTTTAAGTAAGTTTTTGTACATAAAAAGGGGTTTTGTCGTAAAAATCTTAGGTTCCTTTGCTCACCTCAAGTTTATTTGACCATTTTTTCTAATAAACCCACAGAATCTACAAAAATATTACAAAAGATTCCAAAAGAAATCAGTGAAAACCTGTTTTTTTGTTGCAATTGCATTATTTTCATATTTTAAATAAGTTTTTGTACATAAAAAGAGGTTTTGTCGTAAAAATCTTGGGTTCCTTTGCTCACCTCAAGTTTATTTGCCAATTTTTTCTAATAAACCCACAGAATCTACAAAAATATTACAAAAGATTCCAAAAGAAATCAGTGAAAACCTGTTTTTTTATTGCAATTGCATTATTTTCTTATTTTAAGTAAGTTTTTGAACATAATAAGGGGTTTTGTCGCAAAAATCTTAGATTCCTTTGCTCACCTCAAGTTGATTTTACCATTTTTTCTAATAAACCCTACAGAATATACAAAACTATTACAAAAGATTCCAAAAGAAATCAGTGAAAACCTGATTTTTTGTTGCAATTGCATTATTTTCTTATTTTAAGTAAGTTTTTGTACATAAAAAGGGGTTTTGTCGTAAAAATCTAAGGTTCCATTTTTTACCTTAAGTTTATTTGACCATTTTTTCTAATATACCCACAGAATCTACAAAAATATTACAAAAGATTATAAAAGAAATCAGTGAAAACCTGATTTTTTGTTGCAATTGCATTATTTTCTTATTTTAAGTAAGTTTTTGAACATAAAAAGGGGTTTTGTCGTAGAAGTCTTAGGTTCCTTTGGTCACCTTAAATTTATTTGACCATTTTTTCTAATAAACCCACAGAATCTACAAAAATATTACAAAAGAATCCAAAAGAAATCAGTGAAAACCTGTATTTTTGTTGCAATTGCATTATTTTCTTATTTAAAGTTGGTTTTTGTACATAAAAAGGGGTTTTGTCGTAAAAATCTTAGGTTCATTTGCTCACCTCATGTTTATTTGACCACTTTTTCTAATAAACCCACAGAATCTACAAAAATATTACAAAAGATTTCAAAAGAAATCAATGAAAACCTGATTTTTTGTTGCGTTTGCATTATTTTCTTATTTTAAGTAAGTTTTTGAACATAAAAAAGGGTTTTGTCGTAAAAATCTTAGGTTCCTTTGCTCACCTCAAGTTTATTTGACCATTTTTCCTAATAAACCTACAAAATCTACAAAAATATTACAAAAGATTCCATAAGAAATCAGTGATAACCTTATTTTTTGTTGCAATTGCATTATTTTTTTATTTTTAGTAAGTTTTTGTACATAAAAAGGCGTTTTCTCGTAAAAATCTTAGGTTCCTTTGCTCAACTCAAGTTTTTTTGACCATTTTTTCTTATAAACCTACAGAATCTACAAAAATATTACAAAAGATTCCAAAAGAAATCAGTGAAAACCTGTTTTTTTGTTGCAATCGCACTATTTTCATATTTTTAATAAGTTTTTGTACATAAAAAGGGGTTTTGTCGTAAAAATCTTAGGTTCCTTTGCTCACCTCAAGTTTATTTGACCATTTTTTCTAATAAACCCACAGAATCTACAAAAATATTACAAAAGATTCCAAAAGAAATCAGTGAAAACCTGATTTTTTGTTGCAATTACATTATTTCTTATTTTAAGTAAGTTTTTGAACATAAAAAGAGGTTTTGTCGTAAAAGTCCTAGGTTCCTTTGCTCACCTCAAGTTTATTTGACCATTTTTTCTACTAAACCAACAGAATCTACAAAAATATTACAAAAGATTCCAAAAGAAATCAGTAAAAACCTGTATTTTTGTGCAATTGCATTATTTTTTTATTTTAAGAAAGTTTTTGTACATAAAAATGGGTTTTGTCGTAAAAATCTTAGGTTTTATTGCTCACCTTAAGTTTATTTGACCATTTTCTCTAATAAACCCACAAAATCTACAAAAATATTACAAAAGATTCCAAAAGAAATCAGTGAAAACCTGTTTTATTGTTGCAATTGCATTATTTTCTTATTTTAAGTAAGTTTTTGTACATAAAAAGGGGTTTTGTCGTAAAAATCTTAGGTTCCTTTGCTCACCTCAAGTTTATTTGACCATTTTTTCTAATAAACCCACAGAATCTTCAAAAATATTACAAAAGATTCCAAAAGAAATCAGTGAAAACCTATTTTTTGTTGCAATTGCATTATTTTCTTATTTTAATTAATTTTTTGAACATAAAAAGGGGTTTTGTCGTAAAAATCTAAGGTTCCTATGCTCACCTCAAGTTTATTTGACCATATTTTCTACTAAACCAACAGAATCTACAAAAATATTACAAAAGATTCCAAAAGAAATCAGTGAAAACCTGTTTTTTATTGCAATTGCATTTTTTTCTTATTTTAAGTAAGTTTTTGTACATAAAAAAGGGTTTTGTCGTAAAAATCGTAGATTCCTCTGCTTACCTCAAGTTTATTTGACCATTTTTTCTAATAAACCCACAGAATCTACAAAAATATTACAAAAGATTCCAAAAGAAATCAGTAAAAACCTGATTTTTTGTTGCAATTGCATTATTTCTTATTTTAAGTTAGTTTTTGAACATAAAAAGGGGTTTTGTCGTAAAAGTCTTAGGTTCCTTTGCTCACCTCAAGTTTATTTGACCATTTTTTCTAATAAACTCACAGAATTCACAAAAATATTACAAAAGATTCCAAAAGAAATCAGTGAAAACCTGTTTTTTTGTTGCAATTGCATTATTTTCTTAATTTAAGTAAGTTTTTGTAAATAAAAAGGGGTTTTGTCGTAAAAATCTTAGGTTCGTTTGCTCACCTCAAGTTTATTTGACCATTTTTTCTAATAAACCCACAGAATCTACAAAAATATTACAAAAGATTCCAAAAGAAATCAGTGAAAATCTGATTTTTTGTTGCAATTGCATTATTTTCTAATTTTAGGTAAGTTTTTGAACATAAAAAGGGGTTTTGTCGTAAAAATCTTAGGTTCCTTTGCTCACCTCAAGTTTATTTGACCATTTTTTCTAATAAACCCAAAGAATCTACAAAATTATTTCAAAAGATTCCAAAAGAAATCAGTGAAAACCTGTTTTTTTGTTGCAATTGCATTTTACTTCCAGTAAGTTTTTCTCAAAAAAAAGAGGTTTTCTCGTAAAAACCTTAGGTTCCTTTGCTTACCTTAAAGATATTTGACTATTATTTCTAATAAACCCACAAAATCTACAAAAATATTGCAAAATATTCCAAAAGAAATCAGTGAAAACTTGTTTTTTTGATGCAATTGCATTATTTTTTTTTATTTTAAGTTTGTTTTTGTACAGAAAAAGAAGTTTTGTCGTATACGACAAAACCCCTTTTTCTGTTCAAAAACTAACTTAAGTTTATTTGACCATTTTTTCTCATAAACCCTCAGAATCCGCAAAATATTACAAAAGATTCCAAAAGAATTCAGTGAAAACCTGTTTTTTTGTTCAATTGCATTATATTCTAATTTTAAGTAAGTTTTTGTACAAAAAAAGGAGTTTTGTCGGAAAAATCTTAGGTTCCTTTGCTCACCTTAAGTTTAACTGACAATTTTTTCTAATAAACCCACAGAATCTACAAAAATTATACAAAAGATTCCGAAAGGAGTCAGTGAAAACCTGTTTATTTGTTGCAATTGCAATATTTTCTTATTTTAAGTATGTTTTTGTACAAAAAAAACGGTTTTGTTGTAAAAATCTTAGGTTCCTTTGCCCTTCTTAAGTTTATTTGACGATTTTTTATAATTAATCCACAGAATCTACATTATTATTACAAAAGATTCCAAAAGATATTAGTGACAACCTGTTTTTTTGTTGCAATTGCATTTTTTCCTATATTAAGAAAGTTTTTGAACAAAAGATGGAGTTTTGTTGTAAAATCATAGGTTCCTTTGCTCACCTCAAGTTTATTTGACCATTTTTTTTAATAAATTCACAGAATCTACAAAAATATTGCAAAAGATTCCACAAGAATTCAATAAAAACTTGTTTTTTTGTTGCAATTGCATTATTTTCTTATTTTAAGTAAGTTTTTGTACAAAAAAAGGAGTTTTATTGTAAAAATGTTAGGTACCTTTGCTCACCTCAAGTTTTTTTGACCAATTTTTCTAATAAACCCACAGAATCTACAAAAATAATACAAAAGATTCCGAAAGAATTTAGTAAAAACTTTTTTTTTTGTTGCAATTGCATTATTTTCTTACTTTAAGTAAGTTTTGGGTCATAAAAGGGCTTTTGTCGTTAAAACCTTAGGTTCCTTTGCTCACCTCAAGTTTATTTGACCATTTTTTCTAGTAATTCCACAGAATCTTTAATAAAATTTCAAAAGATTCCATATGATATCAGTGAAAACCTGTTTTTTTGTTGCAGTTGCATTATTTTCTTATTTTAAGTAAGTTTTTGAACAAAAAAAAGGGTTTTTTCGTAAAAATCTTAGGTTCCTTTGCTCACCTCAAGTTTATTTGACAATTTTTTCTATTAAACCCACAGAATCTACAAAAATGTTTCAAAAGATTCCGAAAGAAATCAGTGAAAACCTGTTATTTGAATTTTTTTAAGGGAATTACTCAATTGCACAAAAAAGTTTATTGAAATAAAATACTCCTTAAGCTAAAAAAAATAGGTATGCATGGTCTATTTTGATTCAAGTGATCATTTCTTTAATAAACCCACAGAATCTGCAAAAAGATAACAAAAGATTCCAAAAGAAATCAGTGAAAATCTGTTTTTTTGTTGCAATTGAATTATTTTCTTATTTTTGGTAAGTTTTTGTACAAAAAAGGGGTTTTGTCGTAAAAATATTAGGTTCCTTTGCTCACCTCAAGTTTATTTGACCATTTTTTCTAATAAACCCACAGAATCCACAAAAATATTACAAAAGATTCCAAAAGAAATAAGTGAAAACCTGTTTTTTTGTTGCAATTGTATTATTTTCTTATTTTAAGTAAGTTTTTTTACAAAAAAAGGGGTTTTGTCGTAAAAATACTAGGTTCCTATGCTCACCTCAAGTTTGTTTGACCATTTTTTCTAACAAACCGACAGAATCTACAAAAAGATTACAAAAGAATCCAAAAGACATTAGTGACAACCTGTTTTTTTGTTGCAATGCATTATTTTCTTATATTAATTAAGTTTTTGTACACAAAAAAGGGTTTTGTCGTAAAAAATCTTAGGTTCCTTTGCTCACCTCAAGTTTATTTCACCATTATTTCTAATAAACTTACAGAATCTACAAAAATATTACAAAAGATTGCAATAGAAGTCCGTGAATACCTGTTTTTTATATGCAATTGCATTATTTTTTTTTTTTTAGTAAGTTTTTGTACAGAAAAAGGGGATGTCATAAAAATCTTAGATCCCTTTGCTCACCTTAAGTTTATTTGACCATTTTTCTAATAAACCCACAGAATCTACAAAAATATTACAAAAGATTCCAGAAGAAATCAGTGAAAACATGTTATTTGATTTTTTTTAATAGAATTACTTATTTTCACAAAAAAGTTTATCAACATAAAATACTCCTTGAGCTAAACAACATAGGTATGCATGGTCGTTTTTTATTCAAATGATCATTTTCTTTAATAAACCACAGAATCTACAGAAATAATACAAAAGATTTTAAAAGAAATTAGTGAAAACCTGTTTTTTTGTTGCAATTGCAATATTTTCTTATTTTAAGTAAGTTTTTGTACAAAAAAATGGGTTTTGTCGTAAAAATATTAGGTTCCTTTGCTCACCTCACGTTTAATTAACCATTTTTTCTAATAAACCCTTAGAATCAACAAAAATTTTACAAAATTTTTCAAAAGAAATCAGTGAAAACCTGTTTATTTGTTGCAATTGCAATATTTTTTTATTTTAAGTTTTTGTTCAAAAAAAGGAGTTTTGTCGTAAAAACCTTAGGTTCCTTTGCTCACCTCAAATTTTTTCTACCACCTTTTCGAATAAATTCTCAGAATCTACAAAAATATTACAAAAGATTCCGAAAGAAATTAGTGAAAAACTGTTTTTTTGTTGCGATTGAATTATTTTCTTACTTTAGGTAAGTTTTTGTTCAAAAAAAGGGGTTTTGTCGTTAAAACCTTAAGTTCCTTTGTTCACCTCAAGTTTATTTGACCAATTTTTCTAGTATATCCACAGAATCTACAAAAATATTACATAAGATTCCATAAGAAATCAGTGAAAACATGTTTGTTTGTTGCAATTGCAATATTTTCTTATTTTAAGTAAGTTTTTGAACTGAAAAAGTAGTTTTGTCGTAAAAATCATAGGTTTCTTTGCCCACCTTAAGTTTTTTTGACCATTTGTTATAATAAACCCACAGACTCTACAAAAATATTACAAAAGATTCCAGAATAAATTAGTGAAATCCTATTTTTTTGTTGCAATTGCATTATTTTCTTAATTTAAGTAATTGTTTGTACAAAAAAAAGGGGTTTTGTCGTTAAAACCTTATGTTCCTTTGCTCACCTCAAGTTTATTTTACCATTTTTTTTAATAAACCCACAGAATCTTCAAAAATATTGTAAAAGATTCCAAAAGAATTCAATAAAAACTTGTTATTTTGTTGCAATTGCATTATTTTCTTATTTTAAGTAAGTTTTTGTACAAAAAAAGGAGTTTTATTGTAAAAATCTTAGGTTCCTTTGCTCACGTCAAGTTTTTTTGACCAATTTTTCTAATAAACCCACAGAATCTACAAAAATATTACAAAAGATTCCAAAAGAAATTAGTAAAAACCTTTTTTTTTGTTGCAATTGCATAATTTTCTTACTTTAAGTAAGTTTTGGATCATAAAAGGGGTTTTGTCGTTAAAACCTTAAGTTCCTTTGCTCACCTCAAGTTTATTTGACCATTTTTTCTTGTAATTCTACAGAATCTTTAAAAATATTACAAAAGATTCCATAAGATATAAGTGAAAATCTGTTTTTTTGTTGCAGTTGCATTTTTTTCTTATTTTAAGTAAGTTTTTGTACAAAAAAAAGGTGTTTTGTCGTAAAAATCTTAGGTTCCTTTGCTCACCTCACGTTTATTTGACCATTTTTTCTATTAAACCCACAGAATCTACAAAAATGTTTTAAAAGATTCCAAAAGAAATCAGTGAAAAACTGTTATTTGAATTTTTTAAAGGGAATTACTCAATTTCACAAAAAAGTATATCGACATAAAATACTCCTTAAGCATAAAAAATAGGTATGCATGGTCGTTTTTGATTCAAGTGATCATTTTCTTTAATAAACCTACAGAATCTGCAAAAAGATAACAAAAGATTCCAAAAGAAATTAGTGAAAACCTGTTTTTTTGTTGCAATTGCATTATTTTCTTATTTTTGGTAAGTTTCTGTACAAAAAAGGTGTTTTGTCGTAAAAATATTAGGTTTCTTTGCTCACCTCAAGTTTATTTGGTCATTTTTTCTAATAAACCCACAGAATCCACAAAAATATTACATAAGATTCCAAAAGAAATCAGTGAAAACCTGTTTTTTTGTTGCAATTGTATTATTTTCTTATTTTAAGTAAGTTTTTTTACAAAAAAAGGGGTTTTGTCGTAAAAATACTAGGTTCCTTTGCTCACCTCAAGTTTATTTGACCATTTTTTCTAATAAACCCACAGAATCTACAAAAAGATTACAAAAGATTCCAAAAGAAATTAGTGACAACCATTTTTTTTGTTGCAATTGCATTATTTTTTTATATTAATTAAGTTTTTGTACAAAAAAAAGGGTTTTGTCGTAAAAAATCTTAGGTTCATTTGCTCACCTCAAGTTTATTTGACCATTATTTCTAATAAACTTACAGAATCTACAAAAATATTACAAAAGATTCCAAAAGAAATCCGTGAAAACCTGTTTTTTTGATGCAATTGCATTATTTATTTTTTTTTAGTTAGTTTTTGTACAGAAAAAGGGGATTTGTCATAAAAGTCTTAGGTTCCTTTGCTCACCTTAAGTTTATTTGACCATTTTTTCTAATAAACCCACAGAATCTACAAAAATAATACAAAAGATTCCAAAAGAAATCAGTGAAAACCTGTTATTTGATTTTTTTTAAGAGAATTACTTATTTTCACAAAAAAGTTTAATGACATAAAATACTCCTTGAGCTAAAAAACATAGGTATGCATGGTCGTTTTTTATTCAAATGATCATTTTATTTAATAAATCCACAGAATCTACAAAAATATTACAAAAGATTCCAAAAGAAATCAGTTAAAACCTGTTTTTTTTGTTGCAATTGCAATATTTTCTTATTTTAAGTCAGTTTTTGTACAAAAAAAGGGGTTTTGTCGTAAAAATCTTAGGTTCCTTTGCTCACCTCAAGTTTATTTGACCATTTTTTCTAATAAGCCCACAGAATCTACAATAATATTACAAAAGATTCCATAAGAATTTAGTGACAACCTGTTTTTTTGTTGCAATTGCAGGTTAAATTTAATTAAAGGTTAATTAAAGGTTCTAAGTAGGTGTAAACCTTATAACTATTGATGTAAATACTGATGGACTTTGAAATCAGTGAATTTCAATAGTAAAATATATTATCTTGTCCTTTTCCAGTGGCTATTTTTATTGCAATCGCAATGCCATCAAGTTTTCATGACACATTTTTATTTACATGATTTTTTAGCAGAAGTTATTTATCTAAAAATTATTGGGTTAGCTAATAATAAAAAACAGTATGAATTTAATTTGCATTGTTTTATTTGTGATCCTCCGGCGCATGCATTTTTTAGATATTACTCAGGTCACACATTAAATAATGAGTGTGATTGGTATGCTTCTGTGACAAAATAATTTAAAAAAAGGAGTATTTATACAAATATTAATGGAATTTTAAGAACTGATACTGAATTTATGTCAAATGCTTACTCGTTGCATAAGAATTGGACAGCATATGATTTTTTATAAATTGTTTAGATATGGTTCCTTAATTTTTGTTTTTTGAAGTGTGTAATCAATATATTTATGTTGCGTGAAATTCAAATCAAAAGTTCATATCAACTTTGGTCAGAAACTACTGATTTTAAATCAAATGCTGGAAGTTGAGTCCACTGCTTCTGACTTAGTTAGAAGTAGAAGAGGTATTTTTTAACTAAAGCATTGCAAGGCAACAGAGTTTCTTCAGATTGTCTTATAAACAAGAAATATCGTGTTCGAGAAAGTTTTAGACAATGAAGTTTCAAATCTGTTTGTTGCATTTGCTGTAATTGTAAAAAATTTTAAACAAAGAAAACATAGATAATAAATTCTCAATAAGAAATGAAATGTATTATGTAGCTAATTGATTTATTGGACACTCTATTCTTTTGACCCCTTTAGGTTAAAATACAAAATGCACAATTCGCAAAATTTTCATTTTTAAAAGGAACATGGATTCTACACTGCGACCATTTTCTATAGGCGCATGTGGATTATGTCGTAAAACTTATTATGTAAAAACGTTATGTCGTAAAACTTTTTATGTAAAAACGTACTTAACTTTATTTGTATAGCGTATTTTAATAAATAATAAATAAAGTATCAAAAAATAATGCAAATTATCACAAAATATTATTAAAATTGAAAAGATTTGATCATAAATGAATTAAATTCAAAAGAAGGCTGACTATTTTCTATAGACAATGTTCACACTTTTTATCAAAACTATAAAAAAAACGTTTTTATCACATTTTAGCACTCGGTTGGACCTCCTTTGCGCTCAATTACTTGATAAATTTGTTTTGGCATACATCCCACCAAGTTTTCCAACTTTTGGTTCCATATCCTCCCAGCATTCTGATACCGCTACATTTGGCTCTGCCACAGAGTTTTATTGCTTCTGGTCAGCATAGATACTTCTTACAATGATTCCCCAGATGTTTTCAACAGGATTCAAATCTGGACTGTGAGCAGGCCACTACATTTGCTTAATTTTTTTAGCTTCAAACCAAGCTTTAGTCTCGTTACTAGTGTGAATGCTGGTGTTGTCTTGTTGAAAAACAAACTTTTTGCATCGATATTTGTTTTAAAATGGAATCAAACATAATTTTAGCACATCAATATATTCAGAACTTTTAATTTTGCAAGATGTAAATGCTAAATTTAACTTTCCTGTTGCACAAAACCCAAGCCAAACCATCAAAAATCTACCACCGAAATTCCTTGTCGAAAAATATTTGGGTTCTCTCCTCAAATCACGCCAGTAGCCACTAAAACCATCAGGCCCATCAAGATTAAGCTTTTTATCTTCCGAAAAAATTACTTGGTATTGAAAACAAAAACATTCAGCTATTTAGTCATCTTACGTATTCAAATTTAATCTAAAATTTTTTACTTGTTTCCAATCGCGTCCCATGTTTTCGCGTACAATGTACAATGTGTGGGCTGTCTTTATGAAGTTTCCTAATCGTCTCCTTGCAAACATTTAAACCCAAATCTGACTTAACTGTTTTCAAACTTTTTGATGAATTTGATGCGAGTCGAACAATTCTGCGTTTTTCACGGCCTGAAACCTTAGATTTCTTTGGTTTCCTTTTGATTGTTGCATAATCTGTTGGGTTTTTGAAGAAATTAAGGATAGATCTCGTCAATTTTTCGATTCGGAACTTTTTCTCGGTGATAAGCCAATATTTGACCTTTTTCAATATCGGTAAGGACCTTTCCTTTCGGCATTTAACTAAGTTTAACTTAATTTCGACTCACAAAATAAAAAATACTACAGAATATAAGAAACTTGCGACAAAACTCGTGAAAACTTAAGTGCGTCTATAGAAAATTGCTTGTCAAAACTCATAAAAATGTTGTGCGTCTATAGAAAAATGCCACGTAAATATTAAAAATTTAATTATTTTAATACAATCAAGACAATTAATAATCAGATGCATAATGAAAAAATATTTTATTATTGTTATAAGTAATGCTCTTGCAGTTTCTTAATAACATCAGGTTTTTTTAAAATTAACTAAAATTAGAAGGGTTAAAAATTTCCCGGAAAATTTCAACTTGGGAAATATTCCGGAAATTTTTAAAAATTTCAAAAAGATATAATTTATTTTATAAGTAATGGGTAAAAAATTATGTCTTATTTAGGCTGTTGTTTTGGACAACTTTGTGGTAAAATATTGTGAAGGAGATCATGCAAATTTTCGAAAACCCCCTTTGAAAAACACTTAGTTTGGTAATTTTTTGAACTTTTTTTATTATAACTATAAGTAGCAACTTAGATCATTTGTTTTCAAAATTTTCTAAAACTGTTTCATCCTGTTATTTGTTAAGCATATTGATGTTCATTGCCGTATTTTTCAATATCTATTAAATTGGCCAACAAATTACTGAAAACTGTAAAATTATATATAAAAAGATTTGATATAAAAACTTGCAGTATTTTACAAATTTTTCTCGATTTAAAGTTATATTGATTAATGTAAGACAAAAAGTAAGGAAAATATTTTTGCTAAATTTTAACTATTTCAAAAAAAAGTTAGTAATAAAAATAAAGAAGTATTTTGAGGTCATGTTTAAATTTAAGCCGCAGCGGTTTAAGCCATAGCGCAGCGGTTGGCGCGCTTGCTTTTGAAGCTTGAGATCCGATGTTCAATGCCACCTCTGGGCAAGTTTTACAACATCGTTAAGGAAGGAGGCGTAAACTTCTTTTCAAATGCGCTTTCACGGTGTTCTGTGATAAGATATCTTGGGGCTAAGGGTCTGCGTATCGTTATCGGTATATCTGTATGAACCGATATTTAGAAGCGATAACGATATCAAACGATATGAGTTTGTCTATGAAACGATAACTTATCGCTTGAAACGATAAAAGACTGTAAATTTAACGGTTGAAACGATAATATTGGCTTTTCGGAATACATAAAAATAACGAGAGATACCGATAAATAATGAAATATAAAATAAAGATATTTTTTACAATTTTCCAATTATTTTTTTTTTAAATGCCAAATTTTAGTTCAAATATATTATCAATCTTTAAGTCGAGTAAAGATGTCGTTTTGCCTATTTTTATCGGTTTTACAAGTTAATCCTTCCCAATTGTATATATTATCAAGATGTCTAACTTCACAAAAATTCCGTAAGAAAAAGTGAAGCAAGATTATAAAGTTTTTAATGCCGCTAGCCATTTTATTTAAACTGACAATACTTCATTTTTGTTTTTCTTTGATTTATCATTGCGTTATTTCAGGCTGGCATAACAAACCTGGCTGACAAAAATTTGCTTCACTGCAGAAGCGCAAGCTAGACATTTAGTTAATAGATATCATTGATCCTTTCAGACCAATTAAATAGGATGTCAGCTGAAAACTTTGTTGATCAACAAAGGTCAAAAATGTCGGAATATCGTCTTCAAGATGCAATTAGCGTGTTAATGTATGTAAGGTAATAATGTGTGTCGGTGTTAACGTATGTAGGTGTTAACGCATGTAAGGTCTTAATGTATTTAATGTGTGAAAATGGCGCGGTTGTAAAACTGTATAAAAAGGGGTTGTAGTTTGTAAATTATATGATTCGCAGTCAGATGGGAAAAATAATATCAAGTTCAAAAAGAAAACAGTGACTCTTTAGTGTCTCAGGGAAAATCTAAATAATTCCCCACAAAAAAACATTGAAAAAGAAAGGAAAAACTTTGTAAAAATAATCAAATTTAATCCATTTTGAAGGTAAGATATGATAAACTTTGTTTTATTTTATTTGTTACAATATAGTAGCATGAACGAAATTCCAATTTTACTTTGTTATTAAACTTTTTAAGTGAAAATGTGGTTAAACTTAGATAACAAAAATTATTATTGCTACAGGTTGTTCAAAGTAAAAAAAGAAAAGATAAATTTTTGAAACATTATGTCAATAACTTGATATTGTTGTAAAATTTGAAATATCAGTTATTTGATAGAAATTTTATAGTAAAAAACTTTGTCATTTTTTGGGAAAAGGCTAGTAAAGGCTCCAGATTTAATTTTTTTTTTGTGAAGTAAAAGATTCTTTTTCTTATTTCGCTTAGAAGTTTGATCTTATAAGTCAGTTGCCAGCATCATCCCGCGTCCAAGAACGGAAATCTGGAACTTCTTTGAAGAAGAGGTTACAGAAAGTGCAACTGGTGAAAAAGTCGTCCAAGCAAAGTGCAAGCTGTGTCTGGCAGTTGTCAAGGATGTAGATCATAATACTTCTGGGATGAGGTCCCATCTTTTTTAAAAGCATCCAGTTGAACTTGCCGAGATTGAACAAGACATGTCAGAGAAGAAGAGTAAGGCTGATGTTGCTTTTAATGAGCTTAAACAGGTATTATATGACAGTTGTTAAAAAAAGTTTTAAATTGAGTATTTCTATATTTAGTATGTTCAAAATTTAAATACAACAATGTATTACATGCTTTAGCCGCTTTACAGCGTGTATATTGAAATGTAAAAATTTAACAACTTTTTTTAACTTTACAGATATACGACGATGATGAGTCCTATGAAAAGGATCATGGAGACAAGGTTCCTCTGGTCATAGACAGAAGAGTAAAGTATAAAAGTATAAAATATAAACCACAAGACCGAGATCAACTTCGAGGTGATTTGAAAATTGCAAAGTTCTTAGCCAGATGCAACTTACTATTTAGCCTTGTTGAGCATGAAGGCTTCCAAGATCTTATTGCTTATTTCAACCCAAAGATGCTGATTAAGTCTGCCATTACATACTCACGTTATAAGTAAGATATATTTTATTGTACATTTAGTTAAGTTAATAATTTTGGGATGGTTTCATTTGGTTTAAGAGGGAACAGCTTTAAAGAATTTGTATAAGTTTTAAATCAAACTTAATTAAAATCCCAAACCCTTTAATCTTAATTGCAATGAAAATTGTTGTTTCTTAGTAAGTTAGTACCTCCCTTTTTATTTGAAATCATTAGCTTTTAGACCTGTCCGCGCCAATTTTTTTTTTGTTAGTTTTTTTAAATAACTATAAATTAGTATAAACAACAGTTTTTTTATTTGTTTTTTCTTCTTTTAGGTTACCATTAGTTTACAAAAATGTGAATGCAGCAATAGATCAAGTTCTGCAGAAAGAGTTGCAAAAAAGTCCTGGATTTGCCATTTCTTCTGACATGTAGACAAAGTCGGAATAATGACGCCTATCAAGCCATCACCCTCCACTTCATCTATGAAGACTTCAACCACCGGATGTTTGTTATTGGTGTGTTACCCTTTTCTGGACGCCATACTGCAGAAGCTATTGCAAACAGACCGGATCAGTAAGTAAATTTTTATAGAAGTTTTTTTAAATTAGTATAGAAGTACTTACACTAATACTTTAACTTACTATTACTAAGTAAGCTAACTACCTAGCACTTGTTGATTTGTTGTTGTACAAATCTTTATACAGTTTAACATATTAGTGATATTACCCGTTACATATAATATTTTTATACCTTTAGTTATAAAATTGTAATATAATATTATAACTAAAGGTATTAAGTTGTTATATGTAAATTTTAATTTGTATAATATTCATATTTATTAATTTTTTTTTTATTTTTAGAAATGTCTTAGAGATTCCCGGATATGCCGGACACAGCTATGTTGTTTGTGTTCATGACTCTGCTTCCAACATGAAGGCAGCTATTCCTAAATGCAAGTTTGTTGACGAGTCTCTGCTCTGTGCTGATCACTTTTTGAACATGGTTGCGGAAGGTGCAATTAAAGAAGCCAAGTCAGTTGAAGGTTTGGATCTGGAGTCAGCCATTAAAAAAGCCACAGAACTGTCATCTCTATGCCACAAGTCCACTTTGTCAGAACAGTGAATCAAGATGGAGATTTAAAACATGTTGGATGACAACAACATAGTTGACAAGGAGGAGTTAAAGTATGTGAAAATTATCTCACCTGTCAAAACCCGCTGGAACTCCACATTAAAGATGATTGACAGTACTGTAAGAATGAGAGGACCTTTGTGCTCAATCAGGGATAACCCAGGTTCTGACCCTAACAAACTTGCACCCGCTACTCCCAGTGAGGATGAGTTTGAAGTTTGACAAAAATCTTGGACATTTCGGGAAACTTTTTTGCAGATAAGAAAGTCTCCATTCACAGAGTTATCTCTCATCTGTATGGATTGAAATACCAACTTCTGCAAGCTGTTCGTGGTGGCCTGTCTCCTACTGCTGAGATGTTTTACCGAAAACTAGTTGAAGCTATTGATTTCCAGTTTCCAGAATCTGAAGCAACCAACTTGCATTAATCAGTCGCAAACGTGCTGAATCCTCTGTACAAAGGTCAGGCTTTGAAAAAGATTGGTGTACTTGATAAGACCTATGACGCTCTGATCACAAAATCTCAGAATCATCAAGAATGGATTCAGGCAACTCAAGAGATGGAAGCCAGGCAACTAGAAGAGGCAAAACCTCAAGGTTCCCAACCTGATGACGACCCTTTCTTTGATTTGGCTAGTGACACCCTAGTTAAAGTTACCTCCGCCACAGCTGATCAGTCTTCCATTGCTATTGAATGGGAAATGTACCTCAAGGTATCTGCAGTCACTGGATTGAATGTCTTGGACTCCTGGAGGACCAACAAACACAAGTTTCTATTGTTGGCAGAATCTACAAGAAAATGGCTTTGTGTGCCTGCATCTAGTGCTTTGTCAGAAAGAGCTTTTAATGCTGGAGGTGCTATTGTCTCCTACAAACAAATCAAGTTGCAACCAGAACAAGTAAAAAAACTCCTGTACATCCAGCAAAACTATGGCAAAGTCAAGATCAAGAAATGATCAAAAATCAAAGGCAGCAGCTTCATTGGCTTGTTCTTCTGCTGAAGAACAAGTCAATGAAGCTGCTGCCTTTGAAGGATCTGCCTCTCCGTATCCTGTTACCTCTCGTGCCAGTACTCCAAATGTGGTTGATCTGGCAGTTGAAGACAATAATTAGTTTGGAACTTTAGACAGAAACAAAAATTCAGAAATCTTTTATGAATTTATATTTCCTTAATTTAGATAAATTATGAAATAGAACAATGTATCTTTTCATATTGTTTCATATCGGTATTTATTGGTTACTCTCGTTTGAAAAAGTTAGTCACTGTTCTCCAAATTGACCGCCAGATTGAAACTCTCCCCACTCCTAATTTTTTTAAATTTAACCAATCATATCCATTAGTAAACACAATATATGTCAGAAAAATCTGAACTAAGTGCTAAGTATGTATATTTTCAAAATTAAAACGCATAATTTTTGGCTTTTTTTCTTACAAAGTTTTAATAGTCAGCCATAATAATAATTTAAATAACCCATTTACGGCTGCTTTTCAGATAAAAAGTATCATTTTCGAACATGGCAGCAAACTTTAAATTATCAACTTGTGCAGTTTGCTTAATAAATAAAGGTATCAGATCAAAATCTCTGACGCCCATATCACCCTCAGTATTTTCTCACCCTCAGAAAATTCAAGAATATATTTATATCTTTGATATACTCTTTTTAAGAATATATTTGTATCTGAAAATTCAAGAATATATATAGTATCTTTGATATACTCTATAACCAGCTGGTTAGAGAATATATCAAAGATACTATATATATATATATATATATATATATATATATATATATATATATATATATACATATATATATATATATATATATATATATATATATATATATATATATATATATATGTAATATATATTTATATATATATATACATATATATATATATATATACATATATATATATATATATATATATATAGTTTCCCGAACTCTGTGGTAGCTCTCAGAGAGGCTGATTCCATCAACAGCTGAAAAATATCAAAGTATTAACAGTGCCATGTTGCGCATGGATGGTGTCCCTGTTTGTACTTTTGGTGTGCATTGCGGAGGCCACATTTGGAGCCCTTTGTTACGGCTTAGGGTTTATTAGTAGTAATGAGGCAATTGCTTGGGCTATTAAACGGTGTTCTGAGTACTATCTATGCTTTGAGTCAAGTTCTTCAATCTAATTTAAAAATGAATAAAGTACCAAAAACTATAAAACACAAAAAACCATCATCATCACCAAGTTCTCTAAACCTATCATTCACTAATATTCGTGGTCTTCGAAGTAACTTTTCTTCTGTTGAGTCTTATCTCTTGCAAAGTTCACCAGACCTACTTGCTCTTTGTGAGACTAATTTGAGTTCGGCTGTCTCATCTTGTGATCTTAGTGTTGATGGTTATCTTCCTCTGATTCGTAAAGACTCCAATAGCCACATGCTTGGCCTGGGCATTTACATTCGTAAGAATTCACCTGTTTGTCGTGAAACTAGGTTTGAATCCACAGACTATTCTTTCATGTGCTTTCGTTTAGCACCACTTCAAGCTATTGCCTTTCTCTTTGTTCTATATCGATCTCCTTCATCTCAAGACTGTACACTTTTTGATGTTATTTCTGATCATATTGACCAAGCCCTCTCTCTTTATCCATGAGCTAATATAGTTGTTGTCGGTGACTTTAATGCTCACCACTCTGAATGGCTTGGCTCTAGTGTCAGTGACTCTGCAGGCATTAAAGCCCACAACTTTTGCCTTTCTCAATCCCTAACTCAAATAGTCAACTTTCCAACTCGCTTTCCTGACAACCCTAATCATTTACCTTCTCTACTCGACTTATGTCTTGTTTCTGATCCTAGTCCGTGCTCAGTTTCTCCACATTCACCCTTAGGTGCTTCTGATCACAGTTTGATCTCTTTAAAACTAATATCTCATTCTTCTTCATCACCTGAATACCCCTACTATCGAACCTCTTACAACTACAGTAAAGCTGACTGGGATTCTTTCCGTAATTTTCTTCGTGATGGCCCTTGGGTAGAAATCTTTCAACTTCCTGTCGACAAATGTGCTTCTTATATAACTTCGTGGATTCAGGCTGGCATGGAATCTTTTATTCCCTCTCGACGATTCCAGGTCAAGCCTCACTCTCCTCCATGGTTTTCCTCACACTGTGCTGCTGCGATTGCCAATCGAAACCGTTACTTCCATATTTATCAGCAAAACAATTCTCCAGAAAACAGACGTTTTTTCATTACTGCTAGAAACAACTGTAAAAAGGTTTTGTCTAACGCCAAAACCCGCTATTCTCAGGTCATGAAATCTCGTATCTCATCTCAAAAATTAGGCTCTCGTGACTTCTGGAGAATCTTTAATAATATCAATAATAAGGGCAAATCTATAATTCCACCTCTCTTGTATGGTTCAGACTTTGTCACCTCACCTAAAGACAAAGCCGAACTGTTTGCTAAAAACTTTTCATCAATATCATCTCTTGATTCCACTAATTGCGTTCTACCTGATATTGCCAACAAACAGGTTGATTCATTGCTTGACATTCATATCACTTCAGCATCTGTATCTAAAGTGATTTCCTGTCTAGACTCTTCTACAGCTTGTGGCCCAGACAACATACCTGTTATTGTCTTGCAGAAGTGTTCTCCGGAGCTGTCGTCTATACTCTCAAAACTATTCAACAAGTGCTTATCAGAGTCTTGTTTTCCAGCCTGCTGGAAAGCCGCATATGTTATCCCTATCTTCAAAAATTCTGGGGAGCAATCTGATTCGTCTAACTACCGTCCCATAAGTCTTCTTCCTATCATAAGCAAGGTTTTTGAATCTTTAATTAACAAACACTTAATTTCTCATCTTGAATCTAATAACTTACTTTCTGACCATCAATATGGATTTCGATCTTCTCGTTCTACAGCTGATTTGCTAACAGTAATAACTGACAGGTTTTATCGTGCATTAGATGAAGGTGGAGAGGTTAAGGCCATCGCTCTTGACATTTCAAAAGCGTTTGATAAAGTTTGGCATGCTGGTCTTCTCCATAAGCTTTCTTCTTATGGTGTATCCGGCAACATCTTTAAGATCATTGAATCCTTCCTTTCCAATCGTAGCATAAAAGTTATCCTCGATGGACAATACTCTTCTTCTTATTCTGTAACTTCAGGGGTTCCTCAAGGTTCTATCCTTGGCCCTATACTCTTTTTAATTTACATTAACGATCTTCCAGATATTCTCACATCTAAGGTGGCATTGTTTGCTGATGATACTACCATTTATTCTTGTCGTGATAAGAAACCAACACCCTCTGATTGCCTGGAGGGGGCATTTGAGCTTGAAAAGGATCTCTCTTCTGCTACAGCATGGGGCTCACAGTGGCTGGTGAACTTTAATTCAGATAAAACTCAATTTTTTTCAGCCAATCGTTATCGCAATAATTTAGATCTTCCTATATTTATGAATGGTGATGTACTCGATGAGTCACCTACTCTTCATCTTCTAGGATTAACTCTTACTTCCAATCTTTCTTGGAAACCATATATCAAATCGGTTGCAAAATTAGCATCTGCTAAGGTTGCATCTCTTTATCGAGCTCGCCACTTTCTTACTCTGGATTCTATTCTCTACCTCTATAAATCTCAAATCCGGCCTTGTATGGAATACTGTTGCCATATCTGGGGCGGATCTTCTAATGATGCCTTTTCTCTTTTAGACAAGGTGCAAAAACGCATTGTAAACATAGTTGGACCTGCTCTTGCAGCCAACCTTCAACCATTATCACATCGTCGTAATGTTGCTTCTCTTTCTCTTCTCTACAAATACTATAATGGGCACTGCTCGAAAGAGCTAGCGTCTCTTGTGCCATCTACTAAAATTCATTCTCGTGTTACTCGTCATTCAATTAAGTGTCATCCTTTTTCTGTGACTGTTCCTAAGTGCTCCAAAAACGCTTATTCGTCTAGTTTTTTTCCTCGAACATCAGCTCTTTGGAATTCGCTTCCTTCATCTTGCTTTCCTGATTCATATAATTTGCAATCTTTTAAATCGTCCGTCAATCGTTATCTTGCTCTACAATCTTCATCTTTTCTCTTACAGTAACTTCCAACTTTAATTAGTGGCTGCTTGCAGCCTTGTTAGAAGCGAAGATGTTTAAAAAAAAAAAAAAAAAAAAATATACATACATATATATATATATATATATATATATATATATATATATATATATATATATATATATATATATATATATATATACATATATATATATATATATATATACATATACATATATATTTATAAACACGCACATAAATACATATTAATATCATATAATATACTTTAGGTAGAATAATGTATTTGTTAGAAAATAATGTATTTCAGGTAAATAGGAGTACTATTAGGCAAACCTCTTCACTGCTATGTATCTAGACAAATGTTCAGCCAGAGTCAAAAACTTTAAATGTGGCTGAAAAAATCTGTGGACTCAGCTATTTTAATCTAAGTATGGATTGTTTATATTTATGATTTTATAATTTAAAAATAAGATTAAAATAAGATTAGTTAAAACATTTTTTCTCTTATTTTATTTTACAGTTTTATTCAATACATTTTTTATTGTTTTTATTTATTTCAAAAATTGTTATAAAATTCTTTCTATTAATTTTAGATAGAGGAGTTTCTCATGATTGTTGCAAAAGTAAAGCTGTAAGGAATATCATAGATATTAGTGAATCACTTAGAGATAAACATGCAGAACAAGTAGCATCGGGATTGTTAAAGCGTAAAATGGAACGTTAAAGCATTGTAAGTGGAGAGCAGTTCAAGATGTCTACAGGTGGAAATCTTCTCTCTGTTACAGTTGGAGTGAATGAAATTAAGTCGAAAAGAAAGAAAATCATATCTCAGTCCTAAACCAAAAAATTACGTTCTACTTTACGCAAGAATCTAACAAGTGCTGTAGAATCGAGCATTAATGTTAAAATGATTGAATTGCAGGAAATTCTGAATATTTTTAGATGGTGGTCAAAACCTCTTAAAAGTTATTGTTAATGTTTTCGAAAATTATTTGCACCTCTTCAACTTAAAGATGGAATTTCAGTATAGCAATTGATCTAAAGTGTGCAAACAGTGTTTTCAGACTTTCAAGTCACTCTGGCAAATATGCCTGTCTGTATTGCGAAGGAGAATGCTCCCTTGAAGCAGAGAAACTAAGAACGTTGGACTCCATTGTTATGATCAATATGTATATCGTGGAAAAAAAAGATTAAAAATGCAGGAATACAAAAATGTAATAAATCCTCATTTAGTTTACTTAAAGAAGATCAAAAAAACTTTTCTTGAACACATTGTTCCTCCACCTGAGCTTCACACTATGATGGGAGTTGCAGATAAACTCTGTACTTTGCTTTTATATATTTGGCCAGCTTTTCAAAGCTGGTTGAAAACAGATTACATATTAATGAAAGGGTACCATGGTGTAGGTTTAGATGGAAACAATGCTAATAAATTTATGTCCCTGTTAGATATTTTGGAGAGGGATGTTACCTTAACTGCGACAATCAATGTTTTGCCAATAATTAATTGTTTGCGTAAGTTTTCATTAGTGAAATCAGCTGCAATTGGTTTGGAAATGGGTACAGATATTTCTGTTAAAACTGAAGATTTCAAAAGTTCATTTTCTAGTCTTCAACTATATACAAAAGATGTATTTGGCTATAACTTGACAGTTTCATGGAAAATACATATTTTAGTGTGTCACATTCTCACCATATTAGAACACAATAATATTAGCTTAGGTAACTGTGCAGAACAATGTGATGAATCTGTTCATCACAAATATAAAAAAACTTGAATGAATTATAAAAGAAACATCTGCTGTGGTAAATTTTAATTCAAACAAACATTAACGTTAGTATCACTTGTGATACAAACGTATTTATATTATGGTTTAAATAAATATAAATGGTTTATTTTGACAACCATAATGACTGGCTTTATTAAACCTTTGGAAGAAAAAAAGCTAAAAATTTTGCGTTTTAATTTTAAAAATATACATATTTAGCACTTAGTTCAGATTTTCTTACTACATATATTGTGTTTACTAATGCATATGATTAAATGTAAAATAAATAGGAGTGGGGAGAGTTTCAGCCTGGCGGTCAATTTGGAGAACAGTGTAGTAACGATATGCTTTTTTTATGTTGAAAAATTATACGAGATTATCGGTTTATAACGATATTTTATCGTTATGTTATCGTTTGCATTTCCAAAGACCCTTATGTATCGTTATAGTTATCGGTATTTTTTTCAAAAGCGTATCGTTATAATATCGTTTCAAAATAATAACGATACGCAGACCCTTATGGGTAAGAACTTCTAACCAAGTAAACTTCTATAAATCGCTTCCCTTCTGCCTTTACTGTCTTAAAAATTCCAACATCTAGCGGTTGCAAAAAATGACTTGTGTGAACTGGCAATCGAAATAAAATTATGTTGTTTGATTCAGATAATCTTTTTAATTCAAAATTAATGTGAGACGAATGGCCGTCTAAAAACATAATTTTAGTTCCTTGAAGTATGTTTGCGTGAACCAAAAAAATTGAACGAAACCATTCTATGAAATTTTTTCGCTTTCGATCCAACCTGATTTGCTGGTAGAATAATAGACATCAGAAGCACTACCTTGGATCCAAGCTTTCATTAAATTTCAACCTTTTGACTTGATGAGGTTGAAAATTTCCAAAAGCATTGCAACAAGTTAAAATTGTGGTCATATTTTTTCATTTGTTGGGGCAGGTTATTTTGGATATTTTATTCCTTTCCGACAAACAATGTTGACTTTACCTTGATCAAATTTCAATCCACTTTCACAGTTGAACACATGAAACGGCTTTTCATTTAAATTATGTTCTCAATAAGCAGCGTCAACTTGGCTGAACCACTCATCAATAACTGCCGGTTGCGAAGACACCGCTCTTACAGCTCACATGCTAGTAGCTTTTCTTCCACCGATGTTTTTCGCATGTTTTCCCATTAAACTATTGTACCACTTTCGAGTAGGTTTACCGGTTTTATATAAATGAGTTGGTTTAGATTCCTTAAATAGTTTTCGACCACAGTTTAAATGTCACTTCTTTTTAAGCTGAAGCCAATTTCACTCAAAAACTGTACAAGTTCTACTCGTTATTTGGCTTATTGCTCTTGGCCTACCAACAATAGCAGCTCCATTTATTTCTTTTAATCTGCAAAAAATAGTTGTTTTAGGAATGTTATAACATAAAGCGGCTTCTGAATATGATATTTAATTATTATTGATAGCCTCAATACAGAGTTTAATTTTTCTTTTTTTTTTAATTTTCGACATTTTTTTTATCAAGAAACGTTAATATAAACAAGACGTTTTCAAATTCAATTAAAAAGTTAAAAGCGTTTATTAGATTTTGTACGTAAAAACGCCAACTTTGGTAAAAAATAAGATGCATTCAAATATCTGTTCGGAATTTAGGAAACGTTTAAATTAAGCAGAAAAGTACTGTTTTTAAAACATCTTATCGTATTGCTGATTTTTGACTTTTTTTTTTCAGATTAATTATCACCATCAAATTCTTCAGTGAACAGTAACTCAATTTAATTTCTCTTTTTTTTTTAAGTCGGTTTGATATTGTTGGTTATTCAGGGTTTTAAAAAGTGTTTTACTTGCAATTAAAAAATTTCATGGTATCAATATATATTTTTATAATATTTTTTCATATTCTCGTTACCCTTGTCTTCTAATTTATTAATCACGTAAATATTCTCGCCTCAGATGGCGACTGCCTTTTAATTAATTTTTAGCGGAAAAATTTTTTTTATTTCGCCTTTAGTGGCTTTCGCCTTTCTATTGGAGGCCGCAATAGAAAAGCGGCCTACAATGGACAGGCGGAAGCCACTGGAGGCGGAGAGACGGTCAGAGTTTTTTTTAAGCAAAATGTTTTGGAGGCCGACGCCAATAGAGAAGCGGAAGCCAATGGTGGCTGCCTCCAGAAGAAATTTTGGAGCCAAAGCCATTTGGAGGGGCCTCCAATAGCTTCTGCCTCCTAGCTGGCTGCGGCCGCCAAATTGGAGGCGAAAATACTCCCGCCGGCGGACGTGATGAAAAATAATTGCACCTTTGTCTTTAAGATAACGAGCAATTAAAATATTAACTGAGAACAAACGTTAAATATTTGACATCAAAGTTTTGTTTTATATGTTTATTTCTTATTTAAAAAATAAAAAAATCACCATATTGGTTATATATGGAATCACCATACTGAATTACCATAATACCATAGTATTACGGTGATTCAATATGGTAATTTATTATTCAAAACAAAAGTTGAAAGTTGGATTAAGACTTTCTTATTCAGATAGAATCGCAATTTATTTTGGATCCTTATGTTTTTAGAAATTTTTTAAATTACTTATATAATCAATATAGTGATTCCATAATTAATTCAATATGGTGATTCCATATTAAGATATGGAATCACCATATTGAATTAAATATGGAATCACCATATTGATTACTCATTTATACATAGTTATTTAAATTATGCCAATTTTGCTTGAAGAAGTTCAGTAAAAAGTATGTTGCAACGTCTTAATCTCCGTCAAAAACGCGCAACCCGTATAATCAGTTACGCAAATCGCTTATCTCATTCGAAGCATTATTTTATTGAAATGAGAGTTCTGAATATATACGAGTTAAATGCATTTAATTTATTATGTTTTGTATATATGCGGATAAATAACTTATCCTAAGCTGTCTTCAAAGATCTTTTCTCTTTTAAACCAATCAGTAAATATATTTTGGGAAAAAATAACTTTTCAAATAAACCTTTTTGTCAAACAAACCTTAATCGATTTTGTATTACCTATCGAGCGCCACACCTTTGGAATAAAAATGTTTTGCCGAATTTTAATTTTGAAGTACCTTTATATATTGAGCTATTATTAGTAGTAAAAGTTAAAAATACATTTTGGTCAACTTTTTTTATTGTTTATATACATGTTAACGTTTAAAGAAGTTTATTCCTTCTTATTTTATTTAGTGTTATACCTTTTACTTTTTAATATATATGTTAGTTTACTCTAATATAAAATTCTGATGAGAAGATCCTTTTGATCTTTCAGACAAATTATTTACCCTGCAATTTTGTTAAATGCTTATTTAACGTTCTGACGACAAGATCTTTGCGATCTTCTGGAGGCGGAAGAAAGAACATTTTGCCGCTAATAATTGAATGGGAGGCCGCCGCTAACAGCTTCCGCCTCTCTAAAAAGTCGGCCTTTTGGGAGAAAGTTACTTTGCCGCCGGGCGGTATTGTCAACTCTGATTTATAACGTCAAATGTGGCTTAGCAAGGTTGCGGCGATTGAGACTCAAGTCTTGAAAGAAAGTCTCAGGAATAGGGAAATTTTTATCCCTAGTTTTGCTAGAACCCTAAAAAAAAGACAAGGAATCTTTTTGAATCGATTAAAATTCAACTTAAATAGACCGGCCTTGTTCTTGAAAAACCTGTTAGAACCATAATTTCGATTGTTTTCAAGGTAAAAAATTGTTGAAATCAAAATTATCATTATAGTAAATATTAACTCAACATTTTTTCAAGATACGACAAGTTCACGAACTTTTCTCAAAAAAAAAAGAAGCAATAAATGACGATATTATTTATTTATCGAGATATAAATTTATAATAAAGTTTTACAAACTTTTTAAGCATCATCGAGTTGTTGTTTTGCTCTTTAATTATTATAAAGCTCTTGATCACTTTCTTATTTAGTTAATCTAAATTCAAAACAACAAATAGTTATTTTCAATTTTTACAAAATTTGAGATTTTAAATTTAAAGATTTGAGATTTAAAATTAGAAAACTATACAAAATGTCCATGTAGACATTTAAATAACCTAAAACTCACATCGTGAAAAACAAGTTAAGTTGTTAATAAGTTGTTTCACAAATACATAAAATTTACAATTTTTTAAATACAATCTATGTTTTTAATTACATCTTAAAAAGTGCACTTATATCATAGGGAAGAACCTTAAATGAATGAGTTTTTTGAATGAATGAAGTTTTTTTGAAATGCTCTTTTAAGCTGATAAAGTTGTTTAATTACATTGAAAATAGTTTGATAACCATAAACTCTCACACTACGAAGTACATAAAAATCGGTTCTGCATGTCTGTTGGTAAAAAAGCGATTTATTGGACCACGGCATTTGTTCAATTTATTTAGAACTACTCATTGAATGGGACAAAAAATAATTGAATGGGACAAATATAAAAGATTGAAAAATGAAAAGAGGTCAGTAGTAGTTCAGTAGTAGTTCAAGCCAGTCAAGCAGTAAAGGTTGTTTCAATCACTAGGGATGCCAAAAAGGCTATGCATATGGTATACTTGTGTCCTTATTCTTATATTACTCCTATTGTGTACATTAGGAGCGCTATAAGAACTTTTTATTTTAAGGGGTTTAAAACAAAAATTACTCACAATAAATTTCATTTAAAACAGAATTTACGATTTTTTTAAATAAAACAAAATAGCGTAGTGTAAAAGCTTAGATTTCAATAAAATTTCTATGAATAAAATTTCTATGAATAAAATTTCTATGAATAAAATTTCTATGAATAAAATTTCTATGAATAAAATTTCTATGAATAAAATTTCTATGAATAAAATTTCTATAAATAAAATTTCTATGAATAAAATTTCTATGAATAAAATTTCTATGAATAAAATTTCTATGAATAAAATTTCTATGAATAAAATTTCTATGAATAAAATTTCTATGAATAAAATTTCTATGAATAAAATTTCTATGAATAAAATTTCTATGAATAAAATTTCTATGAATAAAACTTCTATTAATAAAATTTCTATGAATAAAATTTCTATTAATAAAATTATTTAAAAAATAATAAAAGTTAATTATTAGCTTATTAAGTATCTAGTTTAGATTAATCATTATTAAATATACCTATCTATACTTTTTAATGCATTTTTAACAAAATAAACACAATAAAAAAATTGACATTTTCCATTTGCAGTTTTTTGTTTCTTTCACTCAAGTCAATTCTTTATTTTTTTGTGTTATTTTTATCAATTTTAACATTTTTTTCTCTTATTTGCTGATTTTTCTCTGGTCTTCTTTTTTTAGAATCTTTTCTGAGAGGTGTTTTCAGGGTATGGATGAATGGTTTCAGAACAACCTATTTTTATCAATGATTCTGAAGAAGCTGCTTGATTTTTTTTTTTTATATATAAATGTTGATTTTCTGGTTGTTGAATTTATGATTACTAAATGGAAGAGATCTGTAACAAACACTAGATGATATAAATCACTTTTCCTGAATATTTTTCTTTTGAGTTGATAGATTCCATATTTTAGAAAATCACTGCAAACATTTTTTATTGTGAACAAAATATTATATAATGCGCACACTAGCTGAGGCAAATTTTAAATGTTCATAATCCTTCCTGGATTGGAAAGCAACTATTTATTCTGAGCCAATCTAAAATAAGACTTAAAAGACCCACACATTGAAATATATAATGGCTGCAATTTATGACTGCAGTATGGCGAAAGTTTTAATAAAACCAATGAATTCTTGTGCTAATGTTATTATTTCAAATTAAATTAGGCTTTCACGGTTGTCCATTAATAATAGCACTGGATAATAGATAGCTTAGTATTGGATACAAAGTGCTTTATTGCAACTAAAAATTTGCCACCTGTCATTGAACCACTTTTGTTACACAACCCTAAGCTGTAGGTCCTCCACTGATCATAAAATCCATGTTGTTTACTCTCAGAAATTTAAATAGAGGTGAAACTGTATTACCCATAGCATTTAAAATGCTAACATTTGCTAATGCTATGGGTATTTGTTAACATGCTAAGGGTTGTCATCAACAACCCTTTTTCTGGCGAAACAACTTGACAAACTTGCTTAGTTCCACTAGTTGAAATAATCTTAGGATGATCTGTACCTGTTAATAACCATGTGCATTAAAAATTCAGGTTTTATATTTTAATTGAACTTTTAACAATGAACATTCTCAAACAGGCTCGAGCAAGGCTGACTTTTTCTTGTTTTCTTAGTGATAATTTTAGATGACGAGTCAAAAAACTCTCCAACTATTGCTTACTTACCATTTTATTTAGGTACTATGATGAATCAGGTATATTTTTGAAATTCAATCCAACTTGTAAGCTAACTGTCAAGTTTGTAAACTTGGTTTAACTGTAGCATATACGAAGACATAAACACTCAGCAATATTTCATTAAAAAAAATATTTTTAATAATATAGAAAATGAGTGACCTTGACTAATTTGCCAAAATACCTTTTTTTTGCTTTGTTCGCAACAGTTTGTTTAAAAAAGTCTGGTGTGGGGTTTATAGCACACCATTTTATGTAAAAATTCAATGCTATTTAATATGTCCTTACTAAAATTTATGATTTATCTTACTTTCTTTTTTACTGTTTTTGTTTTCTTATTTTCAAGATGCCTGTTACAGGTGATACTGATACAAGTAAGGGAGCAAAACAGATTATATGTTTAAAAAATTTAAAAGTAAGTAAAACATCTACAACAGAAATATATAGGCCATTATAAAGAAAGAACAGTTTTTTATTCAATTCAAAGTTGTATGATTTAAAGTGTTAAATAACTTAAATATGAAAAAAATATCATTTTCTATAAAATGTGAGTGAATGAGAAACATGGGTTTAAAAGCACATGAATAATTTATAATTATATAATAAACTATGCCTAGGGCTGCCAAATATCTAGAACAGGGCTTGCATGGTACTATGCTTTATTTGATTTTATCTTCATTTAATCTGAAAGAATAGTGGTCAGTGTGCTGAAAGGTCTTTCAGCTGCAGGGCAGACAACATCAAGGACCAGGAGACACATGGTCCCTTACTTTTTTTTGTATACATTTTTTTTTTTTATAAATTGACAATTTTTTCTGAATTAAGGGACTGTGCTCTCCACTTGGAAATCGGTGTTGTTGTCCCTGAACTGCCCAATTAGATGACAATAAACAGAAATATAACTCAGCTAATAGCAAAATACTTGCTATAATATAAGGAGCTTTATTAAATTTTCATAATTTCTGTCAAATTTTTAGACAAGTTAGCTTTGAATAATGCTAATTATTAATATCATTTGATTATGATAAATTGAATTCTAATAAACAAGTAGAAGATTATAGCAAAAAATACGATTAATTTATTGATGATAGAGAATGTAACCATTTATTTTGGATTCCTTTTTTACTATTAATAACATTTTATTAATTTAAACTCGCTCATAAATATATTGTAAAAATTGATAAAAAAATGATTTGCTTTCTTGCCGTATTAAGAAAAAATGTACAAGCTTTGTAAAACAATTTTGAAAACATAATTTAAAATTTGTTCTTTCTTTTTATTGACGTATATAATTCTCAAATTTTTTTGAGAATTATATATGTCAAAATGCATGTTGTAGACGTTTTATTTTTGTTTAAATTTTTTGGACTTCATCTGTTTTGATCCCTCACTTGTATCAAATTTTGTTGATGGAATTAACAGGCATCCTAAAAATAAGAAAACAAAAAACATTAAAAAAAAAAAAAAAGAAGAGATAAATCTTAAATTGAATAAGGGGTTTATATCAAACAGCATTAAATTTTTACATAAAATGGTGTGCTATAAACTCCAAATCAGCATACTCATTCCTGCTATAACTTAATGCAACAAAATTAGCAAAAATTTTGTATATAAATCAGTTTGGAAAAATTAACTTATCTTAATGCAAGTCTATTAGGCAAAATGCTTTTAAATTTAAAAGATAAATGAATAATATTTTATAAATTTAAAAGATAAAAATTTGGTTTATAGCTTACTTTTTAATTTTGTTTATTTTCCTTAGGTTAAGATTTACTTTCTTTATTAGTTTATGGTTTTAGTTTTCATTTTTATTTAGTTTACTTTCAATTTTAGGCACCTTTTTTAAAATGCGCAAAAATGACCAAACTACTTAAAAGCCATGGCCACGTCAGCATAGCAGAAATTGTACATTCATGGTCATATAAAGATGTGCAATCGCACATCTTCCTGTGAAACACTGTTTGTGTATGTATGTAGTGTGTTCAATAAGTTTCCCCTATAAACGAAGGGCTAGACTAAAAACAGCACTGAAACATGAATGCTTTAAAATTTTTAAAACTAGAGAACCCTGGGTATTTAAAAATGGAGTTTAATTTTCTAAAACTCGCGAAATTGCTGAAAATCAGAAAAACAAAATTCTTTTTTAAAATTACTTTTTGTTTTTTAAAAACGCAATACCATCAATATTGTTAGGCTTAGACCATAATAGGAATAAAGATTTGGTCTGTTGAATGATTGTATCTAACACTTCTTACCACAAAAGATTGAATATTTAATCGTTGCTTCTATGCAAATTTGATTTTATCCCATTCAACAATCGTCCCATTCATTAAGGTTCTCTTTTACATGTATATTTTCCGATGCAATTTGTGAGAAATTTTTATTATTTTATTAATTTTATCTATTCATTGCATAAATAATTAAATGAATATACTTTAATTATTAAAGTCTTACAATTAACTTTTAATTATAAAAATATATTACAAAATAATAAAAATATTATTTCATTAAAATATGAATGTTTTAAAACTTTAATGAAGTTAAACAATTGAAAAATCCCAAACCTCTAAGACATGTTTTAGACTTAAACAAAAGAATAAATGAATACCAAGAAAAACTAACTTTTTTATTTTAGTAGAAACTTGCCTTCTTCGTGTTATTGTATGTCTATAAGTCAGCATACTATACTCTGCAATCTACAGGCTTGATAATTTATTTAAGCGTGCTTTATTAAGAGTTTCAGTACATGATATCATTAAATTTTTTATTTTGCGCTGGAGGTTGATTATGTAAACAAACAAAAAAGTCAATGATGTCATGCACTAAAACTCTTCAGAATAAAACGCGCTTAAATAAGTTATAAAGTCTGTAGATTGTGGCATATATTATGTTGACTTTTAGACCTACAATAAAACGGTGAAGGCAAGCTTCGACTAAAATAAAAAAGTTAGTTTTTCTTGGTAGTTAATTTATTCTATTGTTTTAATCAAAAAAAATTAGCTCAAACATTTTTTTTTTAATCATCCCCTTTAATATGAACACAACGTATCTCAGAAATTTGGGATGCCTTTAACAAACAAGAGAATAGTTTTTCTGTCATAATTAAAGAAAATTATAATATAAACTTAAGCACCAATAAAATTGTTAACTTGGTTTAGTAAAAATAAAAAAAAATTGAATGTGGTCAACCATCTTCTGAAATACAATGAAACTATATGAACTAAGTAGTATAAAGATTTATTTAGCAATGAACTAAATAGTATAATTTACCTAATTTAAACTCAGCTCCTCAGGAGTGCTGATACCCAACTCATCCAAAGTTCCTTTCAGTTGATTATTAATAAAACTAATAATTTCCTTGTCCCCAGCAGCTTTTTCTCTAACCATTTCCAATATGCGAACAGACATAGCAAAATCATCTAACCTGAAGATATAAATTTTTCATACAACACTTAATTACGATAAAAAAACTTTGAACTTGCACAATATAACAAGTGCTGTAACAACAACACCAAAATTTTTAAGCAAATGTTTACCTGCGACAAGCTTTCAAAGCAGCTATAATAATTTTTGGCTCTGGTACAAGGTCATAACCATACAAGTTGTTCATACCTCGTCGCAACTCCCACCCATCTAAAGATGGCCTAACAATATAAGAAAACAACATATTTTTGATTAAAATTAGGTTTAACAAAATGGTGGATTACATATATTAACAGTTGCTTTCAAATAAAAAGATATATACCTTTGAAAATATGTCTCCCATCTAGCATCAAAAGCTTCATCAGATTCATGGTGACTACTACTTTGTCTACAGGTAACTACTGCTGGAACTCCTATAACAATATACAAACAATGACTAAATACATAATACACACATTTAAAGCAGCTTTGTTAGAAAAATAAAAATAAAAAATTGCTGCCCCAATATATATATATATAAATATATATATATATATATATATATATATATATATATATATATATATATATATATATATATAAATATATATAAATATATATATACATATATATAAAAATATATATATATATATAAATATATATATATATAAATATATATATATACACATACTTATATAAATATATATACATATATATATACACACACACACATATATTTATATATATATATATATATATAAAATATATATATATATATATATATATATACATATATATACACACAGGTTTTGTTTTAAATAAAAAGCGACTTAGCACATTAGCTCATCGTGATTTTGACATCATAAAAGTATCTTTTTCAATTTTTTTTTAATTGAGGACATAAACCTTTTTAAACTGCCACAATAAAATAAATTACAGCAAAACAAGTTTATTTTACTAACTAAGAAAACCAAATCTAGAAATGTTATTTTCTAAATGTGCATCTGGTTCTAAATGTCTATTTTGTTTCAATACTAAATAATTAAATTTAATATTACATTTCTATTCTCGACATATGTATAAATGAATTAACAAGTTATTAACAAACAAAAAATATCACTTGTTGCAAAGAAAAAAAACTCAATTTAATTACTTTACCAGCGCATTTTTTTGTGACTAAAAATATCTAAATTTCCAAGTACCATATATTAAAAAAAATATATACCATGCTTCATTTGCCTTAAAGCAAAAAAGTTAAACATGCTATATGAATAGTTTTGATGCAGTGTTATAAGTTAAACATGATTTCAAGGAATTCAGTTTTTTTGTAAAAAATAGAAAAGGAGGATGCAAAATTGAGAAAAAAAAAGGTAATTACTTTTAATTAAAATAACTTCTTCAATCAAAATTTTTTCTAAATTATAAGAAAATTTTTGTTTTCACTTTTTTGATAATGCACAAATCTGTTAATTATATAAAGCTGATGTATCTTATCAGTAAACTTCTAAAAATTTAGAAGCCTACCATATATAAAAACTAAAAAAATATTTCTTTTCACTTCTTAAACTGCAGGTTTTGTACTCATCAAAAATCAACTTTTTATACTTGCAAACAATTTTTTCGGTTTTTTAGGTAGCCATTATGGAAAAAATGAGACATTCAAGAATTCAATGTTAAAGTTTTATTAAAGTAAGTCTAGAGTTGTATACAATAAAAAAAACTAGAAGGCTTTCTGAAATTTTGTTTTTGAACAAAACATGTTTTTCCTACTGCAGTTTTTATTTTTGGAAAAATCAGAAATTTCAAATGACCATATCTCATGAACCACAAAAGATTTTATGCTGAAATTTTCATTAATTGCTTTTCTCATTGGTATTAACAAACCAACTAAGTTTCATTAAAATCTGAGGGGGTCCATGTTGGGCCATGGTCTTGTTGGCATGGAATGACTCAAATGGTCCTTTTTTGCAACAATTCACAGAAAATACCTTGTGAGATTATTTCAATAACTTAATTATTACTATTTTTTTTTTATTAACTCTTACAAATCTTTATTTTCATGAACACTACCAAGCAGTCTGGTCAAACAGCCAGCAGCTCAAGCTTTATTTAAAAAATAATACTAAAACTAATACTAATACTAAACACCCAACTTCAAGATAGACCTGTAATATTGGCTAGTGATGTGGAATAAAAAAATAACAACTTGTTGTATATAATTATTACCAATTTCATTTAAAAAAAAAATTTTTTTATTAAAAAAAAAGTATGTTTTTGTGAGGTGTAGGTGGTGGATTAGCACCCCCTCCCGATCGGAGCGGGTGCTAATCCATTTTTTATCTATCCTTTGATACCAAGATATAGATATTTGAATAAGAATTGGCAAAGTTATAAACATTTTATAGGGAAAAAAAAAACTTTGACCACAGTTTTATCAAGAAATCCATATCGAAAATTTGCTACTAAAAATGTCATAACTTTTTATAGAATTGTTAGATTTTCATACTTTTCACCATTAAAATACTGTAATTGAGGGCTTTGGGATTGTTCATAAATTACGTAAAGTAAACTTTAACAAAAAAATCAAAATAGCCCATTAAATTTAATGAAAATTGCCGCGTAGAAGAGCTTATTATCACCCACTTCTGTTTTTTCAAAAAATTTTTGCCTTGCATGGACGATTTCTTTCTAATGATATATATAACTTGTAGGCTTTCTAATGATATATTTTCTAATGATATTTATTCTAGTATTTAATCAATTTAAAAAAATCAATTATGATAGAGAATTTTATGCTGATTAAGAATTGTATAAAAATATAGGTCTGAAAATTAACAGAAAGTGTTATAATTTGCTGTTGAAAGTTTAAAAAATTACACTAAAAAACACTAATATTTGCCATTTTTTTTATACTCGGTTATAATTAAAATCCTTTTCAAAGATAAATTTAAAAAAGCCTGGTTTCTATCATCAATGTAAAGCAATGTAACTCAAATAACACAACAATGTAACACAAAAATGCAAAGCAAAACTGTTAAAAAATGCTGAGCGCATCATTTTCTGATTTGATTTCTGATTGAACCCTGTCCCAAATCATGTATGTTTATTCACGCCAATCCCTATTTGTCAGTCGATGTATGTGCATTTAAAAAGCAAAATCTTAAATTAATTTTTAAAAAATCAATTAAAAATATACAAAATATATTCATTAAAACATTTAACTTAATTTAATTATAATTTAATTTTGACAACAGTAAAAACCGGGTTGTGTAATTAAAAAAAGATTTTCTAAACAATTGATTTCAAAATGTAAACTTTGATGTAAAACATTTTTAAAAAATGGCGAATATTAGAGTTCTTTAGTATAATTTTTAAACTTCAACAGCAAATTAGAGCACTTTCTGTTAATTTTCAAACCTATGTTTTTATATGATTCATAATTGGCATAAAATTCTCTATTATAATCAGCAATAAAATAAAAAAAAGGAGGGGGGTGAAACTGCAATAGCGCCATATTATCAACCAAAAGCAAATAATAATTTTTCAAAATAATTGTTTTTAAAGAAAAACTATTGACTTTCGTTTAAAAATAAACTTTCTACTTTCTTTATTAAAATGGAAAAATCTTTTTAAATTTTTCAATAAATTTGATATTCATGTAATAAATGTGTGTAAACTTATATTCATATAAATATAAATGTACACATGTATATATTATTATAATAAATATGATCTGTATGATAAATATAGTTTATTTAGTTCAAAACAAAGAGTTTAAAAAGTATGAAAGATTGAGGAGTATTACCCTGCTAAAATAAATAAATTCACTCATATTGACGGACAGCAATCCTTGTTCATATACTTCCTAATCAGACTTTGATAGAAATGATATGGACAATAATTACTTTATGTCCACTGTTTTCATTAATATCATCCTAATATTTCATTAATATCATCCTAAATTTGATACTAAAGTAAAATTCTTGGTACCTTTTCCACGAAGTATTTTAAGAACTTGTGATCGACCTTGTGAAAGAAATGCGCATTTAATCATAATTAATTAGTAACTTGTTATTTCACTCAGATAACCTCTTTCCGCCTAAAAAGAAATGGATATGTATGTATAATAGAAAACTGTAAAAGAAGAGAAGCCGTTATATGTCCTTCTTCGTCGTGCTTAAAAATTATTTCACAGAAAAGTGCACCCCCGCTCAACAAATGCAATCAACAAATACAATCACTAAGAAAGATATTAGTCACCTCTTTGATTTCTTGTGACTTTCATGTGTGCACTAAAAATCAAACCATTTTGTTGCCTCGAAGTTAAGGTGGAAGGCTAGAAAAACATTAATTCTTTTAAAAATAATTACTTTTTCCCAAGAACTTTAAAAAAATTTGAACTAATGTTAAAATCGTCTGACAATTTTTTTTTTAATTTGTCTCGCCATATATAAAAATGAGCTCAAAAATGAACAAAATTCAAAACACAATATCACAAAATAGCAATGAACTTTTGCAGGTTTGTTCTTCAACAATAGATATTTGAATTAAAATCACATATGGAATCTTAATAGAATAAAAAATATCCATCATTTATTATGTATGCGTTAAAAAATGGCAAATTGAGAATAAAAAACAATTAACTTGCAATAAATATATTTAATTATCAGTTACGGATTCAGGAACTTTTGTTTGGGGGGGGGGGTGATGCTGAAATATTTGTGTATTTTTTATCTTATTTGCGTCTTCTGAAAAAAAAAAGATACTCCATTTCTAAGATAATTTTGTATTTTAAGATTATGGTGGGGGGTGGGTATGCATACCCTCTCCCCCCCCCCCCCCCCCCATCTTAGTTTCTATGCTGAAAACTTCGCACTGCGCATGTGCAACTTTATTTAAATAGGAATATTTTCAGATTGAATAACAGATTGTATTTTATGACTATGGTATTTTCAAGTTTCTCTACAAACTTATACGACTGTAAAGAATCTTTTTCAAAGTAAAATATACATTTATAATTTCTATGATAACTCTTACTAAGATTATACATAAATACTATATATATATATATATATATATATATATATATATATATATATATATATATATATATATATATATATATATATATATATATATATATATATATATATATATATATATATATATATATATATATATATATATATATATATATATATATATATATTTATATACATATATATATATATATATATATATATAAATTATATATATAAATTATATATATATATATATATATATAAATTATATATATATATATATATATATATATATATATATATATATATATATATATATATATATATATATATATATATATATATAAATTAGTAAAAAACACTTATCTAACTTTTATCTTCGACTTGAAGTTTCACCATTGCTGGATCATCAGGAAGAGAACTCTTCCTGATGATCCAGCAATGGTGAAACTTCAAGTCGAAGATAAAAGTTAGATAAGTGTTTTTTACTAATTTATTATTGCTCTGTTCTTTAAGAACATTGAGCACTCTATTTGTAAAATACACTAACATAATTTACATATATATATATATATATATATATATATATATATATATATATATATATATATATATATATATATATATATATATATATATATATTTATCTTTGAGTGTTAAAAATCAAGAAACACTTTTTTTTTCAAACATTCAGTAGGTACGTGACATGAAATTTTTAAATCAAACACTAGATTGTTATATATCATTGGAAAGGTTTTTAATACAGTATTATAAAGGTGAAAATATCATCAAAATTGAACAGTTCTAAAAAAAGTTATGGCATTTTGAGTACCGAATTTTTGATATATTCTTATTTCTTGAAGAAACTGTGATCAAATTTTTTAAACTTAAAATGTCATAACTTGGTCAATTCTTATCGAAATACATTCAACTTGGTATCAAAAAATAGGTCTAACAAAGGGCAATATATATATATATACAAAGGGTGTACAAAGGGCATTAGAGGGGCGTCTACAAAACTCTTTATTATATTGAAAAATGTAGATTTATTAAAAGAAAATATTAAAATTTATAATTTTTATTTGTATTTTTTAATATATTCTAACGGGATACCATCAAATATGATTTGGATACTTTAGGTTGATAGAAAAGTCCTTTTGGCTTCGAACGCACTCTCTGACCCAATATCAAGATTGTTACTTTGTATCTTCATATCTAAATGCATGCAATTTAGTATCAAAACGAAAGAAAGATTTTAGGGATGAATGCGTGAAAAGGATGCAAGAGGGTATTATTTGGAAGCTCTACACCTCTCACACCTTGGGTAGGTGGGTTAAAACTTAGATATTATTTTTTTGTAATAATAAATAGTATTTATGTAAAACACAAATTTTTCATTAAAAAATCAAACTCAACTATATACAAAAATTAATATACAAAAAGATTATATACAAGTATCAACTTAATAAATATATACATACACACTATACATACACATATCAATAAGTGTATATAGATTCAGCTAAGTGAATCTATATAAACTTATCAATAAGTATATTTAAAGTTGTTATAAACTACATTCTGCCATCCCTTCTGCCGCTAGGAGGTTTGTATTTAAAATGAGGCAGGTCTTTACCTCCATTCTGGGCCAATATGTTGAAGGCCCTTTTTGATTTAGGCCCAGGGTGGCTTTGGCACCAAACCAAGAAATCACTCCTTTGAAAAATTAAAACACAGTAAAAAACTTACCAAGGAGGTCTTGGTTTTCACTCTGAGTGCCACATGGCAGTGATGATGTGGATGAAGCTGGTAAGTTTAATTTTTAAAATTTTTTATATGAAATAAGGTTAATAAAAATTATAAAAAATATTGTTCATTGAAAACAAATTTACAACATCATTAAGATATATCTACCAAGCTCCTCCTTTTTTATAGCTCACTGACTGACACATATTCACTCACTGACGAGTCCGCATTTTTTTTTTGTGGAGGCCAAAACTTCACAGCGCTTTTTGAAGCAATTCTTTTGATCGTACAGCCCTGAAATTTTACAAATAATCTTTTGCCGACTAACAATAGCTATATTTGTTACATTTGATTCAATAAGTATTTTAGATTTGCGATGCCCCACCTCCCCGTTGGTTAGATCTGCAACTCCAAAAAAAAATTTCGGAAACCGAGAGGGCATCAAAAAGTGCTAAGTATCAATATAAATTTAATTAAAAATTTTACAAATATTCCATTTGTTAATTTCAGACAAATAAAATTGCGACAAAAAAAGAACAATTACATCAACCGAGAAGTATACCCAACCAACATTTATAATATTAAAAAAATAAATTCTCCAAATATTTTTGTTACTTATTATATACAGTATTGAAAATAAATTTTTATTGAATATTAATCATAATCAATAAGTGTAATAATTCAATTTTATCAAGACTAAAAAGTAGAAAATAAAATTAAAAAAAAAAACTTTTTAAAAATAGCTTTCTATTCAATCGACTAAAAAGTAGAAAATAACTTTTTTCTGTTACTCGTGGAAATCATGAACTTAGTAATAATCACTTTTGTAAAGCCAATACTGAAAGACATTGAAGGCAATTTATGTACGTATGTAAACAAACAAACTCATCGAAGTAAAGGAATAGAAAGTTTGGCGCCTTTTAAGTCAGATGCTTTCAAAATCAATTTCGTTTTAAATCTACATAAAGCTAAAGCTAAAGGTTTTAAATCTACATAAAGCATAAAGCTACATAAAACATGAATTGCCTTCAATGTCTTCCAGTATTGGCTTTACAAAAGTGATTACTAAGTACATGATTTCCACGAGTACCAGAAACAGAAAAAAGTTATTTTCTACTTTTTAGTCGATTGAATAGAAAGCTATTTTTAAAAAGTTTTTTTTATTTATTTTATTTTTCTCTTACCTCCTTCAGTGTTTCTGTAATAGAAAGTGAGAAATACCTTTTATATTGTCGCTTCAAGACAACTTGCACAGCATCAAGACAAGCAGAAGTCATTTTTTTTAATTTGGTTATCAATGAAGCTTATACGAGTGTTAGTGGTTAGCAATGGAGTATATATTGATTTTAAAATGTTAGGGGTAAGAGTATTCCCAACAAAATCTGTTTTTCTGCAAAACTGAGCAGCTGGATTAGATTTATAATTTGTAATTATTAGCAAAACTTTTTTCACTAACTGACTACCAGAAACTTGACTGACTACCAAAACATAAAACATTTTCATTCAAGCTCAGTAGAGAGTTTTCCATACTATGCAAGCATGCACATTTCTTTTATGGCAGTTTTACTGCCAATTTCCCCTCATGGAATTGCTTGCAAACTTTTACATTTTACAATTCCAACAACGAGGAAATGTTTAAACTCACTGTAATGTTTCATAAAAATCCGATTTCCATGATATCTAGGAATAATACTTCATAGTAGATCGTTTTCATCTAAAAAATTTACAAATCTTTTTGGATTATCTTTGACGTCTATAAACCTCATTTTGTTCATGACTAAAACAATTTTAACTGCTATAAAATTATTTCCAAATAATTAACAACTCTCGCACTCAAGAGACAGAGCTGACAAGATGCTGAGCGACATGAAACTGCAATTGTGTCAAGAAGGTGCAAATGGCAGTTCAGCTCATTTAAATTCTTGCCCTAGGTTGCACAAACTTATAGTAAGACTGCAACACTGTCTGACATTATGTTAGATATATTTTTAATAACCGAGTTATGACATTCATCAAAGCTACTTTGGTAAAAATCTGAATAAACAAATCCCATATAATCAATTGAAGTGCATATATGACTTTCATAATCAAATGCTGATCCTCCTGGTAACTGATCTAGAGCAAACATAAGACATTTATCTTTAGATGTTAAGTTAATGCTATTAATGTGGACACTTTCTTGTGTTGTAGCATCAAACCCAAGAGTAGGATTATTATTATGCATAGCCCACTCTGCTGCTTGCAAATCTGAAATACTGCCAAGTTCACAAGCTCTTTGGTCGGCAGTACTTCAACGAGGAATATTATTAAAAATAACACCTATATAATGCCCTATTTTGCTCATAAGATATGGAATGTCACCTGTTGGTATATTACACAACAACATATTATAAATTATTATTCTTATTTGTATTGAATATGTTTTTTCATCTTCTGGCATAATTACATTTCTTTCCTCATTAATCTGGAGCAAATCATTGTCCAAACTAGCAATTACCCTGTTACTTGTCAAAACAGCAGCATTATGCTTAGTTTTGAGTTGCCTTAACTTATGCGTTTTCATTTAATTTCAAAGCATTTTTTTGAGCTTTAAAATGACAAATCTGCTCACTGTAATTTAATTTTTTGTGTGTGTTTTTTTAGATCTGGTGTTTCTGCTCTTAAAGCTTTAATTATTTTTTTCTTTTCGTTTAACATTTTGTCTTAGAACACGTAATTGATTTGGCATGCTATTTAAGTCAGCTTTTAATAGTGCTATCTTGTTCCGGCGTACTTTGTAAGAGTTAGCAAACCGAGACAAGTAACCTACATTTTAGTTTTTGTTTTATAGGATCTAATTTCTGTCTAAATATATGTTTTGTTACGTCTCATTCGCTATAACATGCAGATGTTGATGTTCAATTTGTTAAAGGAGATAAAATATTCATATTGGTATATGAAACATCTGAGGTAAAAATATGTCCATTTCTACAAACTGTATTACACTCTGTATTAGAGTCAATACCTACTTGCGGCAATTCAAAATTAGCAGTCAAATACTTTTTGCATTCACCATAAAACACAAACTTTGGCCCCATGATAGCAGAAAAAAAAAGTTTAATTTTTCTAAATAAAAAATAATATATTTAAATAATGGTAAATATAATGACATTACAATTGCTAACTACATTACAACTTTTAGTACAATTAAATAATCTATATCCAACATCATTATTGTTATTACTCATACATTCGACCCCTCCTCACTGCGAGTGTATCGCATTATTGAAGCTTAAAAGGTTATCTAATTAGAGTATAATGTTAAGGTGTCTGAGTATGCTTTTTTTTCCAATAAAATTAGGCAGGTAGTACGAAAAAAGGTTTTTAAAGATGAGAGAATATATTAGAAAAATGAACCAGCATTTCTTTGATATATACTTGATGTCCAAACAACAACAAATTTTTAACAACAATCAAATTCATAAGAAATAAAATTTTGCATCAAAAAATCCATGCAAAATTAAAGTTCCATAATTCTAGTATTCAAAAAATATCTATGTTGATACATATTTCTAAAAAATAACAGAGCAAAACAAGTTCATACCATGCAACTTTTCAACAAACTTGAAAAAACGTAACACAGAATTTGACCGAAAAAACGGTTTCGTAAAATCAGGATTTACGCGTACCTACATTTAGTTCACGCAAATGCAAACTTTTTGAAAAATTATATAAATGTTTGTGTATATACAAAATAAATATATATATATATATATATATATATATATATATATATATATATATATATATATATATATATATATATATGTATATAAATATATATATATATATATATATATATATTTTTTTTTTTTTTTTATTGTTTTTGTTTGTGTATGTAAAATTATTTTTTATATATACAAAAAAAATTTAACTACCATTCTCAATTATGAGTAACAAAATGTGTATGTATTTTTAACAAGTTAAATAATGCACAAAACATTTTTTCAACAACTTAAAAAAGACTTCCACTAATAGGTTTAAAACTTGATGAACTGCCATCAAGTTTTAAACCTATTAGTGGAACACGTATGTTAATAAATGTTGTCTTTTCATTTTTCAAAAGATGTTATGGTATTTAATTCAATTTTCAGTTTTCCACAACAGTTTTTTATTATTATTTTACAATGTTCTAATTTTTTTTTTATATAATAGGTTTTCAATGTTTTTATGGAACTACCATGCCTAAAGTCTTAAATTAAAAATTCTTTAACTGCAGTGGATCTCATGGGGGGCAAAGACTGCGTTTGAAAATTCATTATTTTTATGATAAAATAAATGATATAACAAGGTTTGATTAAAGTGAAATAATTTTAAAAAATAAGGTAAAGTTTTATTTGTTATTATATTCTTGTTTACATTTATGTATAAAAATTTCCCAAATAAAGTAATAATCAAACTTAATCTATTTTATGTTTTTTTCAGCTCTTTTTCCGCTTCTGCTAATATGATTTGGATAAAATTATGCCAAAGTGTGTTTTTGCATTGTAGAGTAATAATAAGTAATTTTTAATAATGTGGTGTGCATGTCGTTTATATTTTTCCTTTTATATACTGTGTGAAATTTTACATTTCTTTTTTCTTATTATTGTTTACATTTTGTTGCATTTTTTTAACATGCAATACATGAAAGATTTATACGGTAATTTTCTTTTTAGGAACATTAGTGTCACATACAGCAAAATACGATTTGGTTGATGAGTTGATAGGCGATCGTTTGAAGAAAGCTCTAATAGAATAACATAAAAATTATTTTATTATGTTTTGTATGCTTAAATTGTAAATAAACGCAAAATGTTTAAAATTTTAGTTATTTATCCGGATCTAGGCTGTTAAACGTAAGTTTTCATTTGTAAAAAGGTTTTTTTTACTGTATAACATAAGATATTTACTTAAATAACTTATACGTAAGAAAAGGTTTTTAGGAAAAACGTTAAAAACGATAAAATGTTTCATTTAGACTTAATAAAAACCAATAAAAAACGTTTTTAGAAAAACGTCCGTTCACCGCTTCATATGAACGTTCAAAAAACCATTAAAAAAGTTTTTGAAGGACCTTTAAAAAACCTTCACAACACGTTTTTAGAAAAACCGGTCATCGTTTCAAATTGAAGTTTAAAAAACCAATAAAAAACGTTTGCAAAACGTTCTTATGCCCACCGGGTCGGTACCATCATTATAGTATAAAATTGCTGATTTAATATTCATTTCAAAAGTTTGTTTATAAATAAATACGTTTTAAAAGGAAATACCAATGCATTAAAACGTTCATTTGTATTTTGGGTCTGCCCATGTACACATTTTAACAATAACTCTTCATTTGATAGATTCGTAAACACTGGTTTTAAAAGGTTCCTAATCTATATTTGTAAATTTATATGTTCTTCATGTTTTGAAGTATTATGTAATTCGTCATATTGATATTGACAACAACTAATTTCAGTTCTTGAGCCAAAAAAGTGGCAAAAATCTTGATTTGAGTAATAGAACAGCCTATATTGTCTTTTAATGGCATTAATATTAATTTTTATTACTTCCTATATCTAAACCATAATAGTTTTGCATATTAAACATATTCTCCGTCAGTTTATTTCTTCCATCAAGTGGAGTTCCTTTGTATCTTTTAATTGAATTTCGTAATCATGTATCCATTCTTTTTTGTACATTTGCAACACACTCTAACTTTTTAGGAGTTCCTTGGTCTTGAAGCTATGTTTCTTTGTAACTTTTAATTAAATTTCGTTACCATGTACCCTTTCTTTTTGTACATGTGTAACTTTTTAGGAGTTCAATAGTCTTTATAGGGATCAGATTTTATTACTTCTTTTAAACGATGAGCTTCTGTCTCCAAGATAACAAGTATAAATGATATTATTATTTTTAAGAGCAAATATTTTAAAAGTTCCATTGACTCAGAAGATTATTTATGATTTTTATGACATGTTAAACTTTCCAAGTATTGTATCGTGATAAAGCTTTTTATTTTCCATATTCTACAGCCCATGCAAAATTTTAACATAGCTTCATAATAAATAATCTAATCACCCACAATTGTACTTAAAAACCCATAATGGGAGGTATTGCCCCGTCGCTGCAATGCACCATCAAGCTTAACATCCTTCATTATTGGTTTATTATCATCAGATTATCTTTTATTTCAGTTGTGGCTTCACACGCTTTTTTGTGACTTCTTGGCACGCTTCATACTTTCTTAAGTAGTTTTTCATTTCAGTTGTGACACGCTTCGTAATTTTTTTTAGCAGAGTAGATGTAAAATAGGGGTTTGACGACACCCCCAGAACACCTCAGAGGGTCACTCTCCGGTCTCGTAAAAACTTTTTGACACTCACAATTAAAACAGATTCTCCCCCCCCCTCCCCATTATTATGCTTTTTGATACCCACTCTCAGAAAAAATACCCGTATTTAATTTTAATTTGGAGAATTTTGTTAACTTTGTTGTTTCATAAACCTAGTAAGAGTGATCACCTCCATTTAAAATTGCATAATCTCTTTATGAATAATTCAGTTATTAAAAGAGAATCAAATGTTAACTTCTTAGGAATAATATTAGATAAAAATATATCATAGAAATCTCATATTAAATCTATTGAAAATAAAATTTCCAAAAATGTTTCTGTTCTATATAGACTTAAACCATTTCTTAATATATCAAGTCTTTGAAAATTATATATTTTTCATTTATCCATAGTTATCTATCCTACTGCAATATTGCATAGGGAAGTAGCAACTATCGAAAGCATTAAAAAAATCTATGGTAAACAAAAACTTGCCTGAAAAATTATTTTTGGCGTTAAAAGAACTGCTCATGGAGAGCCTCTCTCAATTGAACTTAATGTACTCAATGTTTATAAACTTAATATATACCAAGTTATGCTGTTCGTGTTTAAATCAAAACATGGTTTGTCTCCTAATATACTTCACTCTTTCATTACTAAAACTTCTCATAAATACCCCACAAATTTTTCAAATGATAACTTTGTAGTTCCAAGATTTTATTTAAAACACAATTCATTCCAAATTCAATATCGTGGGCCATTTCTATGGAACGAATTTTCCAAAACATTAATAAAAATAACATTCCTCAAAACATATCTTTAGAACAATTGAACCTGTCATTTCGAAAAGGGCACAAGTCCATTTACAAAAACTTTTCAAAATCAACAAAAATATGATTTTTATTAAAATAATGTCTAGGTTGTTAAAGAAATTAAACATTGAAGTAGATAAATAAGGAACGTATATAACTTATGTATTTTTTATTTTTTATAAAAAAAACTTAAATCATACAGAAATTTTTATTTCAAACTTATAAAGTAACTGTTAAAAGTTTTGGACTAAAGTCCTTTTCGAAATGACAGGTTCAATTCAAAATAGTATGTAAATGTTTCTTATTAGGAAAAAACGTCGATTTAAAATATTAATTTTAAAATTAGATCATGAAATAAAATAAGTAAATTGAAAAGGTCTTCGCCTATTTTTGTTTTGAAAAAGTCATCACCCAGCGGACACAGGCACGTACAATGTACGTACATTGTACGTCCAAACGTCGTTCGTCCGTTCTCGGATTAGAGATGAACCTTTAAAATTTTTTTAAATAATGGTTCTTAAATAGCAACTAAAACTTAAAATATATATTTTCTGAATGTTTATAAAAAAACAAAACTTGGCGTTATCTGTGGTAGATTATTCCAGTTCTTGCGTAAAACTCAAAACGAGGATGCGTTTTTAAATTATAGCCGTTAGATTTGTTCCAAAAATAGTTATTTTGATTTTTACGTTTGTTTATGTGTATATATATATATATATATATATATATATATATATATATATATATATATATATATATATATATATATATATATATATATATATATATATATATTTAAACAACTTTAAAAAGTATTCTACACAATAGAGTGCTCAATGTTCTTAAAAGAACAGAGCAATTAAATTAGTAGTAGAAAATCACTTAACAAAAATTTTTTCCATTTAACACTGTGTTTCATCAACGAAGATTCATCAGAAATAAAATACAATTAAGAGTGCTCAACAAATGTTAATAAGGAGCCTAATATATATTTAAACAACTTTAAAAAGTATTCTACATATATATATATATATATATATATATATATATATATATATATATATATATATATATATATATATATATATATATATATATATATATATATATCGTAGATTATTCCATCCGCCTGAAATATTCCGTCCTAACGCATCCTTGTTTTAAGTTTTAGGCAAAAACTGGAATAATTCAGACCACTGGAATAATCTACCACATATCACCTATTATCTATTATCACCTTTTAAAGCGGGCAGTATCGTGTATTTTTTCAAGAATCAGCATAACTCACATCTGAAATTCAATGTTTTTTTAAATGGCATCCAATGTAAAAGAATGGAAAGGTATCATTAGAAAAGTAAATGCACTATTAGATTCGTCAAGTGAGGATGAGACAGTTGTTGAACAACATGTTATTGATTTTTCTCTTCTTACAGAAAAATCAACATCGCTTGGTTCTAAAACTGTTTCATCTCCATTTTATGACTTATATTCAGTGAATAATGACAATGAATTATTGGAGAGTATAAGTATGCCAGACAATATTTTCTTATGCAATAATGCTTACTTAACTGATGATTATTATCCAAACAGTAGTGAATCTGATAGTAAAAATACAGATTGTTACACTAGTGATGATTCTAATGAGGGTAAAATTTCATCATTAGATAAAAAGCTTGCTCAATGTGCAACTAGAAATCGTTGGACTCGCTCATCTGTTAATGAACTTTTATTTGTCCTTCGTGAAAATGGTTGTCCTCTTCCTAAAGATGCAAGAACTCTTTTAAAAACACCAAGAAAAATACTAATAGAAAGAAAATGTGGGGGGGATTATGCATATTATGGAATATTTAAAGGAAATGTGGTGGGGATTATGCATATTATGGAATATTTAAAGAAAATGTGGGGGGGATTATGCATATTATGGAATATTTAAAGGAAATAAAAGTGTTCTAAGTGAAAAAAATGTTGTTAGTAATATTATCAAGTTGTCAATAAATATCGATGGAGTTATTCTTTTTAAATCATGCAGATGTGGCCAATTCTTGCATACTTTGATAATTGTGATATTAGTGTTTATAAAACAATTTATTGTTTATTAATATTGTTAGTACTGTTAAGGTGCATTGCCTGTCTTATTTATAATTAAAATATTTCTCTATTAATCTTTATTTTTTGTCTTGACAACTGTCAAAATATGCTTTGTTCGAAAAATAATTCTCCTTTATTCTAATGTACTTCATTTCTTCCCTCAGGCGTTCACTGCTCGTGTGTGACCATTCGACGAATTTTATATATGCCAGAATTATATATATGCCAAAGTTTTTAAATAAATATTACTACTTCTTTATTGATTTAGTTGGTGAGTATACATATTTTAGGATGAAAGATGGTATTTTGATAAAAGGTAATAAAAAAAATTTAAGATGGTATTGTGAGATCTAAGAAACAATATGGACTTTAACCATTGAGAGACTGCCAATCCATAAAAATGCAAGTATATTTTTCTGGCCAATCAAGTGTCATGTTGACAATATTTGTGAAACCATTCCATTTGTTGTGGCGTTGTTTTGTGGATTACAGAAGTCAGCTAGTTTGGAACACTTGAAAGACTTCTCGGGGGAGTTAAGAAATCTTAGAGGACATCCAGAAAGTATGTATACAGTAAAACCACTGATTAAAGAATCCCTTCCCATTGTACACACCTGTATGCTTTTTATGCCCCCTTCTCCTCCCACTGCATGCTTATGTATTATTACAAAATCAAAAAATCAACCCCTTGCCCCAACACTTTTCCAACACATAAATTTTTCAAAGCATTAAAAACAAAATTTTTTTAGTTATTTTAACATTGCTTATAACAAAATATCATCACAAGGATATCAGCGTCTTAGAGTGTATTAAAGTAGATATTGTGCTACGGTTCCGTCTCAACACAGTTTTAGGTGGGGACCTTGCTTGTACTAAAATGATACATTTTATCTGGAAAAAGGGCTGCTTCGTCTTTGATTGTCATCTGGGCAAATTAATTTATTACCTGTTTACTTATGATCCTTAAAAGAATACATTTATATAGAGTTTAATTGTAAACCTTGTTGTAAATCCAAGTCTTAAATATATGAAGTTGTGAAAAGCCTCTGAATCCAGAACTTTTCTTTTATACTGTTGGCAAGTGGTTTTGAATCATATGCTAAGCAAAGAAAAATGCATCCATTTTTTAATTGTTAGTTTAAGTGTAGCTTACACTGTATATATACTGTACAGAAAAGATTAATTGACTCAATAAGGTTATGTTCATGAACTTCGTTGTTGCTTTGAGAGCAATGCCAGAGTGTTCTACTCTGATCATCTATTAATTAATTTATAACTTTCATTGTTTAAATCATTTAGCTTACAATATAAGCTATTAAAATAATGATACAATATCCTTCTTAAGTAGTAGCTCAAAATACTCGGTGACTTAAAAAAGTTATCAAGAGCAGCAGTTTGTAAAAAAAATTTTATGCAAAGAATAATGAAAGCTGTTGTCTCAAGAGAGGATTATTTTGTTTTACTGTTATTAAATGTTGTTTTTGTGTTTAAGTGTTGTTTAAGTATTGATTTTGTTTAATTTTTGTTAAGTTAAATGTTAAATACATGTTCTACTGAAAAAATATTTAATATTATAAGAATATAGTTAACTCTTCTAGAGCCCTCATCATCTATTGTGTGCGAGTGTGTGTGCGCGTGTGTGTTTGGTGTTCTATATATTTTTATCTGGCTGTATATATTGAAAAAATAATATTAAAAAAATATTTTTTGGTTATAATTGCAGTGAATTTCAAGATACGATGCTCTATGAAATTTTAAGCAAGTTCAATGAAATGATGTCAGGAAAATAGTAATATACTAAAATAATAAATTTAAAATTAATTACAATCAACTAAGTTAACTAAATATATACATATGCAAAGGTGTTATTATTTATTTATATTGTGGTACAATATAAATAAATAATAACACATTTGCATGTGTCATTATTTATTTATAAATAATAACACATGTTCTATTATGAGTGTGTGCTTTTTTCCAGAATTTTGGAAGATCATTATTTGTTAACCTTTATTGTTATATAATAGACAGATTATTTTAACTTTACATAACAGATCATTTTAACTTTGATTAAAATGATCTTTATTTTAAAATATAAATATAAAGTTGAATTATATGGAAGGTAGGCCTAGTATTATGAATGAGTGTAAATTTTTTACTGTAAACTTATACAAACTGAATTAATTTTGCAACATTCTTCAATGCTTTACTAAAATTCTGAGATATAATGATATTTTTTTTCTAGGTTTTCTAGGTTAATAATTGCAACTTGAATTGCAAAGCAAAAAAGCCTGTGTGATGGCAATAATTAACTCTCATCAGAAAAATAAATTACATAACTTAATATAAGATAAGCTTGTTTAAAAGTAGTTAAAATCGTTTGTTTTTTTGTTAATATTTAGGCAATAATTTACATTTTTTTTGGTGGATAATATATTTGGTTATTATTTTCAGCTCGCACCATTGTTTTCAGACTATAAATAAATCTAAATTTTATTTGGAAAAGAAGTAGAATGCAATATTCAAAAAATGACTTTTAGATCAAGTCTGTATATCTGTCGCAAACCCAATTGTAAAGTTAAAGCAATGGCTGAGCCCATACCTCTATCTTTCTGAATATATATCTGTCAATGACCAATCTACAAATTTGTGACATTTTCTGTATTTCTTTTTGTTATGGCTTTACCTGAGTATTTGCTATTTATTATTTTTTTTCAAATAAAACTTTTAATAATTATATTGACTTTTTTCTAAACGTTATCTAATTTAATATTGAATTTGTATTTTATATATAAATATGTATAATATGAGTTCTATCAATTTCACCAAAAATGTTTATTTAAACAATATAATTTAACTTTACTAAATAAACAGAAAATTATTTAAAATTGTTATAAAACATTATTTGAAAATTATAATTAGTTAAAATAATAATAAAATATTTTTTTATTAAAATATAATTAAATAAAACAACTATAGCGGAAATATTATGATAACAAGAGTAAACTTCTCATACTATGATATCAAGTCTTGAGTATAGCATGATATCAGTAGTTTGATATCATTATGATATGAATATGATACCAAATTCCTGACCGGGTATTTAAGTCCATTAAATAAAACTCTTAATTAAAAACTTAATTTAAAAATAAATGTATGATTTATGTTTGTGTTTTTTTCATAATAAAACTCAATAAAACCACTCTAGTGTTTCTTTAGCACCGTAGATGTTTATTTATATAAAACATATTTTTATTTATATAAAGCATATTTTTATTTATATAAAGCATATTTTTATTTATATAAAAAATATTTTTATTTTTATAAAACATATGTTTATTTATACAAAACATATTTTTATTGATCCTGTAAAGTTTTAATGGATTTCTTTTTAAAAGAACGAATTCAATGATAAAGCTGTATTAATATGTCACTCTAATATTATAGATGTATCGATATACATCGATATAATCAATGCATATCGATATATTTACATTAAAATGTTTTTTAAATATTATCATTGCTTTCCAGAAAAAATCATTTTGCGTGTTTAAAATTATCGACGACTTAAATTTTTATAGCACTCACTGCCAACATCGCATTAGATTAGAACTTCTTTAGCACTACTTGCCGAAATAGCATGAGTCGATTATAATTTTTATAGCACCTCACAGTGGGACGGTTACTTACAAAAGAGTGGTCAAAATTATTTTCTTCATATTTGCACAAAACTATTAATATTTACAAATAATAAATACTTATAATTACTTTCTTTTTTTTTTTTTTTTTTGTCATTTATGTCCAAAATTTTTACAATTTTGACCAGTATCTTTAGAAAAATTTAATTATGTAGCATACCCATGGTCAATACCCATTAGCAATTTTTCGGATTAAGTTACTTCATAGCTTATAAAAAGCTACTTTGTAGCTTATAAAAAGTATAAGATGGAGTAGGTTATAAAAAACATAAGATGGAGTAGGTTATAAAAAATATGAGGTAACTAAAAAATAAAAAAAAGACATTTTTTGAAGATTTATAAAGAAATGTGTCATTTATAATAAGTTAAATTTAAACAAACCTAAAACTTTCCAGCAAAAGTTAATTCAAGAAAGGTTATTCTTTTAAAGGAAATTTATTATTCTTTCTATTCATTAAGTTAAAGTTTACAAGCTAAAAGTTTTTAGCTTTAAAAATTGAAAAAAAAAATCTTTAAAGATAAATGATTTTTTTTTTAACTTAAAAATAAAAATATCTGGAATTTTTTTTTGTTAACTGCCCCACTTTTTTTTTTGAGGGTTTTTATTTTATTTAGGTTGTTTTTTTTTTAAGTTTTGTTTTAGGTGCTCCAAGAAGTTCTTACGATCTTATCACAAAGCACCGCAGAAAAGCATTTGAAGTTCACGCCTCCTTCCTTAGCAATGTTATAAAACTTGCCCAGAAGTGGCGTTGAACCACGGATCTCCCGGATCAAGTCATGCATCATGCATCATGTTTCATAATGAATTATATGTAAAGTATTTAAATTAAAGTAGTAAGATAGAGTCGGGAAGACTTGCAACTTCAAACATATTTTGCACATTATAGTTTTATGGTATACTTAAGGTACTCCCGCTTGAAGCAATTCATTATTTTGAAAAAAAGTTGAAAACTACTTGTCCCTAACGACCGTAGGGTTTTATCAAGGATGGACGTATGAGGCATCCACTCAAATATTTCGTAAATATACCGATAATCTAAAATTAATAATTAATTGAAAATACTTATATTTAAAATAAAAAACCACATTCCCCAAGCCGAACCTCTTTTACCCATAAGATTCTTTAAAAGTTCGAGTAACTAACTTATAACTTTTTACTGGGACTTGTTGCAAAAAATCACAATAGCAATAAATCACAAACAATAAGCCTTTTTTTTTTTTTTTTTTTGGTTTTTTCGAGCAGATTTAACTTATATCTTTTAATGATTTTGTTGCAATAAACAAAAATTATAAGATGAAATTTAAAACCTGAAAACCAAGAAAAGCGCAAGGTCTTTGGGGGGGATTTTTGTTCCCAGGTTGCGATTACCAATATTTTTTGTGTTTCAAATTTAAAGCTTTTACGGGAACAGAAGAACACGGAAACACCTTTGCGGGAGTTTAAAATAATTTCATATCTTTAAGAAAATTAAATGGGTTTTTTTACGATAATTTACGATAGTTAACGATAATTGCTGATTTTCTGAGAATAATAAGCATGGCTACCATTATCGGTTATTAAAAAAGTTTAAAACCTTACCATAAGTTGCTTTTATTAAATGAAAATGCTTTGCAAGAAATATCGATGATTGGGGCCTGGGAATATTAACTTCCTTTAAAGACCCTGCACTTTGCTCAAGGTTTTAAATTGAGTTTAATAATTTTTTTACGTTTGAAAGTTTTGTCCATAAAAATTTTGTCCATAACAATTTGTTAACTTATTGCTATCGCATTTGGGCTAGAGACGGTAAATCTTTTTGGGTATTTTTATTCCCAGGCTCCAACCACCAAAAACCTTTTCGCAAAACATTATTCTTTGACATAAGCACGAATATAACTAAATTTAAAGTTTTCACACTACCCCAAAATGTCAAACTTGAAAAATCAAAAATCTTGATCGCTTTGCTGCTCATAGTAGCATAACAGTGCCATTTTATATGGACCTTGCATGACTAAAAATGAATTATCTTTTAAAAAATTCTTTTCTCAAGCATGTATAGCATAAATAAATGTTAAGACAACCTTGTAAGCAAATATACAAATGTATATCAGTTTTTTAGCACAATTAAAGTGGAGCTTAGTAAGTATATATGTATGAGTATATGTAAGAGCTGATATAAGTAAAACCTAAAACTAATTAAACTGATTAAAGTAAAACTTAAACTAAATCTCACGGATCTTTTCATAACTTTCCATGTCTAAGAAAATATTAAAAGTAATTCTATATAAACTAGTCGGTATATTACCCTATTTTTGACCAAAAATTTTAACTTTGTACCTAAAAATCTCATTTTTAAAACTTTTGATGTTTAAACATTCATATTGAATATTATAACTATATTATAACTTCATAAAAATACTGGTTATATTGCGTACTAGCTGCCCGGACCCGTAAAATACGGATCTTCGTAAATTCTACATCGACCTTTTCTATACTTATTCCATATTTCAATTTTTTTAAGCAAGCGGCAGAAAAATAACTAAAAAATAACTTTGCGCGAATCGTTACTTATCAACGGATATCTGTCTAAATTATATTTAAAATACCCGCTTGAAATGTGTTAATTACCATCAGTTTAAAAATTTCAAAAAACATGAGATGACTGAAATGAAATAACGGACTTGCCATGACCCGATGCTGGTCACGATGAGCTTATTCCACACGACCGTTTTAATAATTTCGCTTTATTTCAATAAATTTTAAAAAAGAGCAAAATATAAAAATATTATTTTCGAGTTAACAACTTATGTTAAATATTTTATAACTTCTTTAAAAAAAAAAAAAACGGGAAGGGACCTTAGTATTTTTTCTTTAATAATTTTCTATTCGTTTTTTTTTTTTAGACTATTCGTAGCTTATTAGGACTCTTGTCCCGTTAATTTTTAAGAAAGTTAAAGTTTGCGCGTAAAATCCTTTTTCTATATGAAAGAAAGTTGTCTCTTTAATGCGTGTTAAAGGTACAGGCTTAACTAATTACTTAAGCACATTAATAACATCCCAAATCCTCTTCCGCATCTTGGTTGCAAGAGGAAACCACCAGTTGAACGTCATTTATTTCCAGCAAAAAAGCAAGTTGTTTGTTTACCTGTTAATTCAGATAGTAATTTAGAGAAACAAATGTTTACTAATAAAATAAATTTGAACAAACTTCAAAGGTTACTATTAACATAGCGAGTCAAAAGTTCTAGACTAGGTAAACAAGACAAGTTCTAGACTATGTAAACAATAACAAAAAAACGAGGCGGTGGAGTACTTTTTTATGTAAGTGAAGGAATGCGGTTTATAAATAGGCCTGACATGAGTATTTCTGATGCCGATAAAGAGGTTTTAACAATTGATATTTTAGCCAAAAAAACTAAAAATATACTTTTAAGTTGCTGTTATCGCCCACTATCTGGTGAAATAAATAGTTTTATGTCTTTTTTTAATTACTGATATTATAACAAAAGGTAAAATAGAAAAGAAATTAAATTACATTATTGGTGACATAAATTTCGACGCATTAAAATATCACGTAAATTCTAAAATTAATAGTTTTTATAATGATTTATTTGAAAACGGTGCAATTCCGCTTATTAATAAACCAACAAGAGTAACTTTAAAGTCAGTATCTTTAATAGATTATATTATGACAACAGACACTTTTAATGAACCTCTTAAAAAAGGCTTAACTAAAAATGATGTTTCAGATCATTTTCCTATCTTCTTTTCAATATATACTGATATTGAACAATTACAAATAAAAAAACAAGTTATCCTAAAACGCTGTTTCAGTGAAGTAAATATTGCATCATTTAATGAACAACTATCATTACTACATTGGAAACATATAAATTTTTCGTCGGAAGCAAATGTGGTTTATAACTCATTCTTTAGAACATTCTATGAAGTTTATGATGCAAACTTTCCACAATACAAAGTTAACTTAAACAAAAAAAGCTTAAAGTCACCATGGATTACTAAAGAACTCAGGAAATCTTCCAAAGTTAAACAAAAATTGTATATAAAGTATTTAAAGTCAAAAACAAATAAAAATAAGGAAATTTATAAAAATTATGTAAAGCTTTTTGAAAGTCAAAAAAAAAAATACTATTCAAACTTATTAGAGAAGTTTAAGAATAATGCTAAACGCACATGGCAAATTTTAAATGAAATTTCTGGCAATCAAAAAATTAAAACATGCAACTTACCAAAATTTATTAAAAACAATGATGATTTCTTATATAATCCTAAAGATATAGCAAATCAAATAAATAATTTTTTTGTAACAATTGGTCCAAATTTAGAAAAAAATATACCAATTATAACTAACACAATTAATGATCTTAATCTTCCGATAATTTCTATACTTAATAACTTTGAACTTTCGATTAAAGAGTTTTAATGTGCTTACAAAATGCTAAAAATCAATAAATCGATAGGCCCAGATCAAATAAATGGTAACGTTATTATCAGTTCTTACGAGATCATAAAACTATACTCTTTCAGGTCTTTAGTTGTTCAATTAAACATGGTATATTTCCTGACTAAAGGTAGCCAAAGTTACACCAATATTTAAAGGGGGGGAATTATCAAATATAACTAATTATCGTCCAATTTCTTTACTTTCTGGTTTTTCAAAGATTTATGAAAGGATCCTTTACAATAAAATTTATGATCATCTTTCTAAAAATAAAATACTAAATACAACCCAATATGGGTTTAAAAAACATAATTCCACTGAACACGCAGTGGTTCATCTGACTAGAAATATTGCAGATTCGTTTGAAAAATCACATTTACTCTTGCAGTGTTCATAGATCTATCAAAAGCCTTCGATACGATAAATCATGAGATTCTTATTAAAACACTAGAAAATTATGGAATCTGTGGTAATTTTCTAAAATTACTTAAGAGCTATTTAAGCAATCGTAAACAGTATGTGCAAATTGATGTATCCTCTACAACAAATTTACTAGATATAACATGTGGTGTCCCCCAAGGGTCTATACTAGGACCACTTCTTTTTCTCATTTATATCAATGATCTTTATAATGCCTCAAATTTAAAAACAGTAATGTTTGCTGATGACACAAACTTTTTTTGTCTAGCAATAATATCATAACACTATTTAATGACATGAACATAGAGCTAATTAAAATTTCAAAATGGTTTAAGTCTAATAAGTTATCAATTAACATAGAAAAAACTAAATGGACTCTATTTCATCAAAAATCCAAAAAACATCTTTTGCCAAATGATATGCGTCAAATATATAGGTAATATTCAAATAAAACAATCAAAAGTTATACTTTTTTTTGGTGCTTTTATTGATGAAAACCTTACGTGGAAAAATCATATTGAAACCTTGCGCAACAATGTTTCAAAAAATATTGGAGTATTATATAAAGCGAGAAGTTTTGTAAATAGACACGCATTAATTCAACTTTATTACTCACTTATTCAATGCCATCTAAATTATTCAAATATCACATGGGACAGTGCTAAAAAAAGTCAATTAGATCCTCTTTATCGGCAACAGAAGCATCTAGCACGACTAGTAAATTTTAAAGATCGTTTTACTCATGCAAAACCACTTTTATTCAAAATGAGTATTCTTAATATATACCAACTAAATGTTTTTAACACTCTTTGCTTTATATTTAAATGTAAGATAAACTTACTTCCAATACCTTTTCAAAATTTATATGCAATAAAGCCCAAAAACAAATATGATCTAAGAAATGACAATTTTATTTATCAACATTATTCGCATACAAATTTTAAAAGGTCTCTTATATCTTATCGCGGAGCTTATTTGTGGAACCAAATAGTTTTAAAATATTTTGATTTTTCCCAAAGTTGGAATTTTTCTTCTTTCAAAAACAAACTGAAAAAAGTTATTTTCTCAATAGAAAATATTTTCTAGTTGTTCTGATCTCGTTTCTCTTTTATAAGTGTTTCTAAATGTAATTTAAAATATTTGTTTTTATTTTTTATTGTTTTTTTAATCGGTATTTTATTTGTATGACGGTTTTCATAAAAACGGTATTTCCTAATTTAAAATATTTGATTTTATTTTTTTTTATTGTTTTGTTAAACGGTGTTTTATAATTGAGGTTATTTTATTTGTATGAAGGTTTTCTTAAACGGTATTTACTTTTTATTTTAAATTTTTTTGAAATAATTGGTTTTTAATTTTTGTATTGTTAAACGGTTCTCGGTGACAGGATCTTATGATCCTCTTCGAGTTTCCGTGTTCTTCATATATTATGTACCCACGACACTTTTACCAGAGAATATTGTTAAATGAACAAAAAAAAAAAACAAAAAAAAAAGTTCGACATTTAAAATCCAAACAAAAAACCCAAAAAAAACTATGATGGTTCTATAAAGCATACTTTAAATTTATCTTGGAAATACTTATCACCTATACAAATTAGTTTTTTTTAAAAGTCAATTAGAAATGAGTAAACGAGTCAATAAAGGAAAACGCTGGGCAGTTTGTGACAAAGTTTTGGCTTTGCGTATTCTGTTTCATAGTCCTCGAACTTTTAATGTCTTGCGTATAATATTCTGTTTACGAAGTCAAATTTGTTTATTATTATTTTTATCCCGTGCACTTTCAGATCTTCAAGAAGTGTTTTCTACTTCATAAATAATATATTAGGTCGGGTGAATAAAAAAAAGCAATTGCTTGTACTCAGTCATTGATCAGCTTTACGTGAAAAAGTTTTAGGAATTATGCTTAAGTTTTTGTTCACGTAGAGCTGAGCAATTACTGAGTAAACTGCTTAACCTTACGTAAATAAAAATGTGTGCAAAACTGCTGAAGTTTTTATTCACGTAAAACTGACCAATTAATGAGTAAAAGCAATCGCTTTTTTTATTCACCCAGTCTATTATGATGTTTTTTCAATTTTTTTTTTTTTTTGTAATAAGATGTCGTCAGCCCGAAATACAAGTGTCGTATTCAAGTTAAAACAAGTTAAAAGATGACATATCTACCATACGCAATAGTAAACTTACATATACTTTTTCCGATAAAACATCCAACTTATATAATATATATAAAGAAAATTATACCCATTTGCTTACAAATACTATTACCTTAACATACAAAAAATCAAATACAAAAATAAAAAATCAAATAAATAAAGAAGGTAAACGGATATTAAAAAATCACGACGTTTTCAATAAATTGCTTTATAAAATTAAAAGATCATAAAGAAAACTTTACAAATAATCCAACTGTCCGTTTATTAAAACCTGCCAAAAATGAAATCGGAAAAATTAGTAAAGTTATACTTTCCAATATAAGCTCTGAACTTGTAAAGAAACTTCATCTTAATCAGTGGAAAAAAACCCAAGATACCACAAACTGGTTTAATCGCATCAGTGATAAACGTCTTTATAAATTCCTTAATTTTGATAATGTTTATTTTTACCCTTCGATAACAGAAAAACTTCTTGATAACGCTATTCATTTTGCCGAGCAGCATCTAAACATTGACCCTATCCATAAAACATTGATCTATCACGCAAGAAAATCATTATTATTTAATGATGATCAAGTTTGAATTAAAAAATCAAGCGGTTTATTCGATGTTTCAATGGGAGCATTTGACGGTGCAGAAGTTTGTGAACTTGCGGGAATTTATCTTTTGTTTCAAATTGCACAATTTTATAGTAAAAATGATTTCGGGTTATACCGCGATGATGAGTTAGCAATTTTTAAAAAAGTGAGTGGCCCCCAAATGGAAAAAATCAAAAAACAATTTGTTGAAATATTTAAAAAAAACGAACTCACTATATCAATACAGTGCAATATGAAAATTATAAATTACCTTGACTTCACATTAAATCTCAATGACCATACTCTCCAACCATATTCTAAGCCCGGAAATTCTTTAAATTAAATTCATGCTGATTCAAACCACCCACCTAATATTTTAAAGCAGCTTCCGCATTCAATTGAGTTAAGATTGTCTGCAAATTCGTCAAGTGATGAAATTTTCCAAAGATCTTCTCCTATGTACAATGACGCGCTATTAAGATTCGGTTTTAATCACAAACTTTCATATCACCCTAATTTCAGAACTCATTCCATTGTTTTATTATGTTTTTTCTGTCAATTTCTGTATTTTGTATTTTTAAACGGTTTTTTCTTAATTTTAAGAATAAAATATGGCTGACGATTGCCGAAGGGCATGAAACTTTAAGTTCCATCACAAAGTTGTACTATTTCAAATAATCAAACTCTTTATATATTAATACTGATCTATTTTGTAAACAATTTACTTAATATTGATCACTCTCAAACGAACAAGAGACTTTGTATCATAACTTGATACAATAAAACAACATATATATATACATATATATATATATATATACATATATATATATATATATATATATATATATATATATATATATATATATATATATATATATATATATATATATATATATATATATATATATATATGTATATATATATATATATATATATATATATATATATATATATATATATATATATATCATATATATCATAAAAGCTCACCAAGAATATACAAGCGCTGAATCTTTCAGCGCTTGTATTCCTGGTGAGCTTCTATGTTAAAATTTTTTCCAGGCGCAAAGACCCGGGGAAGAGCCGTATTGTACGTACCCGTTTTTTTGCTTCAAGATCTCGCAACTAATTTTTTTCTTCTCTCCGAAACAGCTAAAGCATTAAAACTTTCAGCGGTTCTATAGTCCCAATAATGTTGGGATGTTGAAAAAAGAATTTTTCAGGGCCAATGGTACAGGGACAACAAATGCCCTTACCACCCTCCCACCCTTACTTTTCTAATTTTTAAGGAAAACATTTAAGAAAAAATCATTGAAAAGGATGTGTTTAAGTTTTTTTTTATTTTACTTGTTGTTATTGAGGTAATAAAAGCAAAAGAGCATATAATAGAGCACCCCAAAAATAAATAAATTGAAACTGACTAAACATAAAGTTATACTATTTGAAAACAAGTAAGAGCTATTTTTAGACATTTTATGATATAATTAAGTTTTAGCATTCATCACTTAAATTAGGTGTTTTTTCGATTTCAACAAAAGAATTGTTTCCCGATTTCGCAAAAGTATTCGTATGTTAACGTTGTTCAAGTTACCTTCATTATTAATTCTTATTCATTAAATGACGTTCTAAAAACCAATGGAAACTCGATTGAGTCATATAGCTCAAATAAATATAAGAAAGCCCATTTTGGAAGTTATGGTGCGGCAAAAAAACTGAAACTTATCAATAACATATAAAAAATTAGTAATTTAATTACTTAGTTAATTATACGTATTTGATTCTTAAAACGTAGTAAAATATATTTATTATGCCGCGTTTCGTAAGTTTTTTTCCGATAAGAACTGTTTCGCTAGTTGCGGTGCGAAAGAGTTTCTTTTCGAAAGAAATTTGGTTTTTTATCAATATTTTAAAATATAAAACCTTAAAATGTTCATATGTTGCAGTGCTGAAAATAAAATTTTATTATAAACATTTTGGTATATAAAAATTTTATTTTTCACAATTATATCAGTTTGACCAACAAAATTTTTTTATAAACTTCGAAACGTCGTTTAGCGAAAGAGCTCGTTTCGCAAGTGCGACTTCCGTAAGCGCTACTTTCGTATGTAGCAAAATAGTTTTATTTCGTAATTCAACTTGCAAAAGGCTACATTTCGTAAGTTGCATTTGCGAAATGAACATCGACGGTTTTTTTTGTTTCGTAAAATTCAGTACGAAAAAAAAATTCCTGATTCTCAATATCCTTTCAAAAAAAATTTATTTTTCCGGAATTGTACAAAATATTCCGGTTAACAACTTTAGTATATTCACTTGTTTACTTATTAACATACCGGGTGATTAAAAATAAGCAATTGCTTTTACTCAGTAATTGGTCAGCTTTACGTTAATTAAAACTTAAGCAGTTTCGGTCAAATTTTTACTCACGTAAAGTTAAGCAATTTATTCAGGAATTGCTCAGCTTTACGAGAATAAAAACTGAACCAAAATTGCTAAAGCTTTTAAATCGCGTAAAGCTGACTAATTACTGAGAAAAAGCAATTGCTCATTTTTATCCGCCCGGCCCGTTTTTTGTAAATAAAAAGTAATACATTCCATTTATTTTTAATATTTAGTCGTTTTTTGTTTTCTTTGAATTGAATTGAAATATTCAGTAAATAATAATTATTACTCGTAATCAGAAGGACTAAACAGGATTTATAAATATATTGTTTTTTTGTAAAGATAAGTAACAATTATGAATTTTTTATTACAAATATGGAGTATTTATGGCTTCTTATGCTGATAATCCGATGTCAATAGTATTGGAGCCTAACCACCAAGTTAAGGAAGAAACTCCTGGATATGTAGCGGAAGACGCTACTAGTTCATCTTTTTCTACTACTATCATTTCTCCTAACAATGAAGAGTAAATATAAAATACTTGTATGCAAAGATTTCATTACAATAGGCCGGGTGAATAAAAAAAAGCAACTGCTTTTACTCAGTAATTGGTTAGCTTTACGTGAATAAAAATTGGAGCAATTTTGCTTTAGCTTTTCACGTTAAGCTGAGTAATTACTGAGTAAATTGCTTAACTTTACGTTAATTAAAATTTTTAAAAAACTGCTGAAGTTTTTATTTACGTAAAACTGAACTTTACTGAGTAAAAGCAATTGCTTTTTTAATTCACCCGGTCTAATATGTCTTATGTGCTCGAATAGTTTTAAAAATATAATTATTTTTACATTCTAAACAAAATTTTTTAAGAATGTAAAAATTCGTTAGAAGCATAGTTTGTAAATTATTCTTTTTAAAAACTTTAGATATCAGCGAAAGAAGAATTTACTATAATTTTAATAACATGGTAAATAAAGTAAGTGGATTACCAAGGTCCCCAAACAAAGAAAAAATGCTTTTTAGAAAAACTCCTAATCAAGCTTTAGATAAGATCAAAGAATATATAAATAGTTTTCCATATTTGATTCACACTATTGCAGACAGAATACTCACAAAAAATATTTAGAGTCGTCATAGAGTACAATTAAAATGTACATGTTGTTTACATAATCTTACCCAGAGTTCAATGTAAAAAAAGTTGTTTTTTATTCAACTTTTAATACAGAATTTAATTTAGCATTTCATAAACCAAAGCAAGATTTGTGTGATTTATGTCAAGAGTATAAAAACAAAGAAGATGATTAGAAAATACTGCAGCATAGAGAGAGTAAGCTATTTACTAGACAAGAAAGAAAATGTGACCTAGCTAAAGTTGTAATTGGAAATTTTCTAAATCAAATGTTATAACTGCTGTGGTTTTGTAATCTCTATTTGCAACTTTAGCTAGGTCACATTTTCTGTCTTGTCTAGTTAATAGCTTACTCTCTCTATGCAGCAGTATTTTTTGAGCATCTTCTTTGTTTTGGTTTTGTAAAGTATTTCCCCTTCCAATTGCTAATCTTTCTGCATTCTATTATAAACGAACATTAAATTGCTATAATTTCACAGCCCACTGTTTATTGAATAACAAAATTTATTGTACACTTTGAAATGAACCTTTTGGCTGGAAGAGGTGCAAATAAACTTGTAAGTTGTCTGTTTAAACTATTGAAGTTAATTATTCAAGACTGTCCTAATATATCAATTAATCGATTTATTTTGTGGTCTGATTCTTGTGTTCCCCAGAACAAGAACTCAATTGTGTCTATGGCAATAAAAAAAATTTTAAATGAAAGCGGAATACCACTCATTGAACATAATTATAGTGAACCTGGCCTTAGTTCAGTACAGAATATTGACACTGCGCATAGTGTGATTGGGAATAAATTAAGATATGAGATTTACAGTTCTCCTAACTTATTGAAATTACTGTAAGCTATTGAAAAAACTACAAATGTACAAAGATGACTTTAAAAACTTCAAACTTGCTCCCAAGTCTTTATATTTCCATAAAGTGCCTTTTGCAAAAGTAAAACCAATGTGTCATGAAAACATTTACCTTTTCATATTAAATTCAAAAAATCATTCTCAGGTCTGTTAATTTAAGAAAGATTGGTAAAAGTACCTCTCAGAGAAAGAATAAACAGAAATTTCTGAAAGAATTTCCTCCATAAAAAAACCATTTAACGCTTTTATTGCTCTCAGATAAAAAAATTAATAATTTTGAGTCAATGGTAAAATATTTTGTTGGCGATGATATTGAATTTTATAATACTATTTTTAAGTCACAAAGTCTGAACAATTAAATATAATACTTTGTAAAATGTTTTAATAAACATTGATATATTTATTTCTTTATTGTAAAAAAAAAAGGGTACAATAATGGAAATGGTTATTTTTTGTTTTTAGGGTTTAACTTATTTATATCATTTTTCACAGACAAATTAAAAGATATGTGTGGTAAATTAGTCATTTTTCAATTATTCGAAAATAAATAATATTAACAAAAGTTGCTTAATGTAAAAAACGAAAAAATTGTGAACATTTAGTTATTTATAAATTAAGAAAGTGAAACCTTACATCATACTCAATTTATTAATAAATATATTTGTATAAGTAGCTTATTAATTTCTATATAAGAAGCTCGCAGAGTAAAAACTGTATATTTCTAAATATAATGCCGATAAATTGGTTACTGGGAATGAATTAAATAAAAAAGATGCGAAGACAGTGAAACTAAAATTATTCTAAAGTTATAAGTCATTTTTAGTTACAACATGAGTAAATTTAACCTTAACTCATCTACTATCAAATTAATTGCACCTATGACAATTGTATTCCGACAAAATTATCTGATTTTGAAATATCAGGCAACCAAAAAAGTTCGTGCGGTTTATCCTAATTGCCTATTTCTAAGAAATATATTAAGAAAACTGGTTGTAGTGAGGGGATTTTGCATATAAATTAAAGCTTGTTTTTAGGAGAATCAATCAGTGTGTTTCATAAGTTTTATTAGTGCGTTTTAAATTTAAAATTCTTAAGTGGAGTATGGCTGTGTCAAATGTAATAATTCGCGCCTGTTTACTTTATGAGTTAAAACTTGGAACCTAAGCTGCAGAAGCTTGTCGTAAGATATGCGCTGCTTTTGTGGAAGGTTTAGCAGAACGGACGGATCAAAAGTGGTTTAAAATATTTCCTTCTGAAAATAAAAACCTTGAAGATGAACCAAGATCTGGAAGACCATCCATCGCAAACAATGAAGATATCAAGCTGGCAATCGAGCATGACTCCAGTCAAACATGTCAGGACTTTGCCCTAAGATTTAATGTGAGTGATGAAACTATTCGTTTACATTTGCACCAACTTGGACAGAGTTTCGGTTGCTCTTCACCAAAAACAAGCAGCTTTGACAAACAGAAAAGGTGTTGCATTCCACCAGGACAACGTCAGACCGGACACCGCAAAAATCACGCGGGAAACTCTAGCACGTTTACAATGGGAAATTCTACCTCACCCTCCGTATTCAATAGACCTTGCGCCAAGCGACTATCACCTGTTTTTGGCCCTGGATAATCATATGAGGATTCGACAGTTTCGAAATAGAGAAGATCTCGAAAATGAGTTAATTCATTTTTTAGCTACCAAACTAAAGACTTTTATAAAAATGGAAGATATCAGCTTGTTTCACAATGGGAGAAAGTTATTCTTGCTGAAGGAGACTATTTTTCAGAATAAACTTTATTAAAACTGTTTTTATGTGTATTTATTTATGGATCTGCAAAACCGCACGAACTTTTTTGGTTGCCTGATACATTTGTCGTATTTGAAAAACAATGCTCTTAGTTTCGGGGGAAGTTTTTGTTGTTGTTGTTTTTTTAACAAGTTAAACAAAGACTTATATTGATTTTAGTCAACTTTGTTAAATTTCAACATATAATTAAAGTTACGTAAAGAGATTTTATACTTTAAACTTTGAATGCTAATTTCTAAATTTAAACACAGTGTCGTATAGGACACTTGTATTCCGGACTGACGATGTGCTAATAACTTTAAAAAAATTGTTATGTTTTTTGTTATTACAAGAATATTTTATTTCATAAAATTTTTAAAACAGGAACGTAAACCCACCTAATAAGTCAAGTTCCAATTACAAAAATATTGTACGTATTGCCCTTTGATATATTATATTATTTTTTCAATTTAGGTTTTTGTAATGAGACTTTGTTATGTTGTATTGTATAATATTAATAACTTTTATTAATGTTAATAACTTTTATGTATAATAAAATACTTTTATGTTCTAACAACTTTTTTTGTTCTGCAAAACGTTTTTTCCCCATTATTTCATTCTTGTTGAAACATTCTTATGGTAATCTTACCAAAATTGATGTTTCTTAATATTACAAAACTGATATATCTTAAATACAAAATTGAGATATTTAGCAACAAAGTTTATTTATTAAAAAAAAAAACTATTTGTGTTAGCTGCGGAAAGGTCCGGCAGGACATCCCAGAATACAATTTCGATCAATTAACAGGAGTTTCGCGAAGTGGATAGGCTTTGGACGTTAACCTCAGAAATATTAAAGCAAATAATTCGAAACAAAAATATTAGTTATAAACTCACTAATTATTCATGTTGTACATTTTCATATAATGTACATTTTTAAGCAGTGGTAAGAAATAAGATTTCTAGCGTACGTTTTAAACACGAAGCGTTACAAAGGAAGTTTCCCTTAGACTTATTAATAATTTACGAGAAATTCTACCACTGCTTTGACGTAACGCTCGTTTGCTTAAACTCTCTAATAAATGAGATATTGCCACAATAAAGTTTTCAAGTAAAAGTAAATCTGTAAAATTTGATGTAATTTACATAACTTGAGGTTTACTTGTTAGATATTTGCATAGACTTTCGTTCACATAGAGAAAATACAAATTATTACGGGTTGTGGTTTTAAAAAAGTGCTTAATAGCTTTGTAAAATATAAGATATTTACACATTTATTAATTATTACCAAAACATAACAATTTTCAATAGTTTTCAATTGTATGACTTAAAGTAAAAAAATATTTAAAAAAACCCGCCGGTGTCAGGAATCAAATCTGGAATTTCTGCATTAGGGGCCATGCGTTCTAACCACACGGCCACGCAAGACATTGTCCAGCTCAAGTTTTAAAACTATATAATATATTAAAGACTTAATCAAACGGAAACAAGTGCTACAGATCAAATCTTAAGGAGATATTGCCGCAATGCAATTTTCAAGTGAAAGTAAAAAAACTTGACATGTTTTAGTATTTTAAAACTAAAAAACTTGATATATGTTTTAATATGTTTTTAACATTACATAATTTGAAGTTAGCGTAAGTTAGATATTTGCATATACTTTCTTTGACTTTTCTAATAAAAAAAGTGCTGCTACTCTTTCTCGCTATTACTTCGGTTGCAATGGCTGCCAAGAGTATTGTGTCAAACACGCTCGAATGAGCATTAATAAGTTCCTTATTTTAATATTATATGATTACTGTTAAAAAAAAATATTAAAAAAAACAACAAAATTTATCAATGAGATTTATTCATATACATTTTACTATTAGTTACAAATCTTTTCTTAATGCAGGTGCTTCTTTCAAAAAGCAAAATTAATTTCATTGCTTTTTATTGAAGCTAAAAAATATTTTTTATTCCTTGAATCCACTGGTGTACAGTCAATAAATAATTCAAGAACGTAGAGACTTGTAACGCCTAAATACTTCGAGAATGTGAGAAGCGATGTCTGGCGTAAAAATTAATTTCTCCATTTTATCTGAGTATTGATCGATTTCAGCATGATACTAAACACAACATTATAAAATTATACTAAACACAAAATTATAAAATGGAAAAGTATGTGCTTTTTAGATATCTTTATTAGTGAGGTAAAAAGTTTATAAATAATTATTTTTTATTAGCCTATTATAGGTAATATAATATTTTATAGGTAATTGCCTAGTATTAATATTATTTTACAAAACCCAGTGGTACAAGATGTGTTTCAGACGTTTAAAAAACGTATTATTACGTTTTTTAAACGCCTAAAACACGTCTTGTGCCTATGGATAGCGATTGTCGGTAAGAATCAGACAGTCACGAATATTGAACGTCACTAACTCCATTATTTTTCCACATATGTTCTTTGTATAATATGTGCAATGACAGATACAAAATATTCTGTTCTAAACATTTGTCGCTAGACGATGGCGGTACTTTATAAATCGAAGAATTCTAGTCAATTTTCTTTTTTGTTTTATTTCATACTTTAAAAAGCAATGTCCTGTATATTATTAGTTTGAACATTTTTGTCAACCAGTTTGCGATGAGCCAGCCAAAAGTTTTACTAAAAAAAAATGCAAAGGAAAACTCAATAAACTTTATTGTCTCAAAATCATTGTCTTTAAGTACAAAAATTGTAAAAAAACTACGAACTTTGAGTGGCTTTGAGTAGCTATTTAAGCAAACATAACCACATGGATTTATTTACACCAAATAGGTGTGGGTTTAGTTTAATTGCACGTGGTTGCATCGGCACCATAGAAAATCAGCCGTGAAAAACACGTTTTTGAAAAAATTATCTTAACCAGTTAGACGGCAAAAAAAAAATTTTAAAGTCATGTCAATGTAAACCTGGTGCTCAAAAGAGGCGAAATTTTTCAAAAATATTAATCATTTTATGTAAATATTATTATTTTAGATATTATTGAATAAAACTATCGTTTTTAAAGTTTTTTTTACGTTTTATACAAATTAAATTTCAAACGTATTTTTTTTTAAAAAAATGAATACCAATTTTTATTCAATTTCGCCTCTTTTGAGTACCAGGTTGATAGAGTTTTTGAAGAAATCTTTTGCGGATATTAAGGACCCGTTAAATATGCAAAGGTCAGATAGGACCCATTATTAAATTAAATCTAATTTTTTTTTATAATCTAGAGCAAACCTTATGGCGTAACAGGAGAAACTTTCAAAAAAAGTAATTTTCACCCTACCCTTAAAAACAGTAGTTCACACCAGGAATGTGGAGTCCCGAAAGGACTCCGGCTTTATATCTCAGATTTTTCCTGGTCTCTGGTTTCCAGAAGCTCTAAACATATTGGTTGATTTATATTATGCTATTAGAAATAAATTAATGAAATTTAATGACTTGGACTAACTGTTTTTAAGCCCAGAGCCCTTGCCGCCATTATACCTTGATAATTGATTGTTCCTTTAACCTAAAAGTCCTAATTTTTTTTTTACCAACAGTAGTCCTTGGTGTAGTTAAGGCAGTTTAAAAATATTATAGTGTCTGTATGATATTTTGTTGACTACGACATATTTCCGTTAAATGATCAGTTCTGTAAATTATGAAAAGACGAAAAAAATTAAAAGGATAAATTTTGCGGTATCATAAAATATAAATGTTTGTGGCAAAAAAAAACCCAGACCGAAGATTCTTTTTTTTTAAAAAAAATCATCTTAAAATCACGATTGCTTGTCCAAATTTGAATAAGATTTTAAATAAATACGCTTTTTAGGTGAAATAAACATCATAGTTTAATAATATGATCTGTTCTGATCGCTTATTGGCAATTTTTCTTAATTATATGCTCTTTCTTGGTCGGAATTCTAGTCTTTTTTGTGCAAATTATTAGAAATACTGTATTTTGACAACTATAAATAGTTAATATACGTCAGAACCGATAAGAACTAGGATCAAAAGTGGGCTAAGGCACTTTTTAAAAGGTTTTAACTAAATTTATGTTAATGCTGATGAGCGAAAGTGATGTAAAGACTCTAAAATGGTGTTCTTTAGATTTACTATTAGGGGTAGTAAAAAGGTATTGAAAATTATATAAAAAAAAAGTCTCTTTAAATGTTAAAAAACCTGAAGCAAAAAAAAATTACACTATCAAAAACTTTGGTCATAATACGCTGTTAAAATCATGCTAATTTCAAATAAAAGAATTTGAATAATTTGTAAATCGCCTTAACTACACCGAGTCAGAAAGCTTTTTAATATTTTTAGACCTCAAAGATACTAACAACTATGAAGAAGTAAACTTTTTGTGAATTTCAAATCCAGAGTCGTTTTTGGGACTCCGCATCCCTGGCTCCCACACAATCAGTTGACTTTATTTCCATATTGCATGGTGTTGTTGACTAAAGAAAGTAGTTCCGATTTAATTAGTTCGATATATTAACCTGTACCAAACATTTTTTTCAGACAAACTGTGATTATTCATAGACCATCATAACTTTTCGAAAGATACTATTATTTTCGAACTACTATTATGCTCGAGATACAAAGTGGATCAAGTCAGAAAATAAAAAAGATCCAGTGATGGACTAGTTCAATCAGAAAAGTTCAAAAGAAGTAAACATTCAAAGTGCGAACATTTCTTGATATTTTTTAAGTGATTTGTTGCAAGGTGTTCAATACAGTGTGACTAAAGTAAAGTTCGATAGTGGAGACGAACAGAAGGTATTACATGCTACAACTTCGATAGTGGAGACGACACTATTATCGCATGCTATTAAAAAGATTTTGTGTAGCTAAACAAATTTTGAGAATTGAACAGTTTAAAACTAAGTTTAGCTAAACAATATCTTTTTATCTTTTAAGCTGAAAAACAAAAGGTTATTTTAATGTATATATATGTATGTATGTATATGTCTTTATATATATATATATATATATATATATATATATATATATATATATACATATATATATATATATATATATATATATATATATATATATATATATATATATATATATATGTATATATATACACACACACACAAACACACACACACATATCTATCTATCTATCTATATATATATATATATATTTATATATATATATATTTTTTTAATGTCATAACTATACTTTCTAATGTTATAACTATATTTGAGATGCTCAGCAATATTATTATAACTATATTTTCAGTAAATATCTATATCTATATCTATATCTATCTATCTATCTATCTATCTATCTATCTATCTATCTATCTATCTATCTATATATATATATATATATATATATATATATATATATATATATATATATATATATATATATATATATATATATATATATATATATATATATATAATCAGAGAATAAAAAAAAAATGCCTCCAAAGTAAAAGATAAAACGCACTAGAAACATGTTAGAAATATTTCTTACGAAGAAAACGAGACTCTCCCCAACAATAAGCTTCTTAATGGCAAAGATATTCTGTAGTATTATATATTATATTCTGTAGTATTATATATTATATTCTGTACTATTATATATTATATTCTGTAGTATTATATATTATATTCTGTAGTATTATATATTATATTCTGTAGTATTATATATTATATTCTGTAGTATTATATATTATATTCTGTAGTATTATATATTATATTCTGTAGTATTATATATTATATTATAACCAACTTAGAAAGCTAAATCCAAACGCCAAGCAAATAGATTTAATCAGGTGTCAATTCAAGATGAATTCTTTTGAGCTCCAATATCCTGCAGAGAACATCCACTGTGTAATGTCCAAATTGGTTGGGCCATGGAATCTAGCTGGACTCCCTCCAATTACAATGGACAATATAAAGCAAACCTTTCAAATACTTTTTTTATGTTTAAAAAAAAGTACTTTAACCTTTAATTCAATTTACCATTTATATTTACACAGTAGAAACATTTATGCTATTTTATTACGTACTTTTCATTGTATATAAAGTATTTAAAATTAAATGTTTAAAGTATTTATTTAAAATTAAATGTTTAAGGCACGTATTTTATTAGATGGGAATTCACCTAAATTTTTTATTTGCCATGTATAGGGTAAAGATAAAGAACACAGTGAATTATTACAACATGTTAAAGAAGAGCCGTCACAGGAATGGTCCATCAAATACCAAGTCAAGAAAAAATTTTCTTCAAGATCTTCTGAACTGCTTTTAGATTAGTAGAAATCCTGAATAACTGATTGATAAGATAAGCAAAGATAAAAAGAGAACTTATGGAGCTAAGAAAAAAAGGTTTTCATATGCCATTGAAAGATCACAGTAGAAGCATTTGACTACCAGGAAAAGTGCAGGAGACACTGCAAATGATCTTAACATTTCACACAGCTCTGCAAGTAGTCATGATAGTAATTCTGACTCAAACTTTGAAGCAGATATAGGCAAAAAAGAATCTGGCTCATCGATTCTCCTTCCAAAAGATATTCTACAGAAAACAGCACTTACTGCTATAAGAGAAGGACTGTCTCCTAGACAGCATACTGCAAGTATGTCCAGTATCATTGCAAACTCCGGAGGTTCTGTATCAAATTTTGTTATGTCTAGCGCAACATCATTTGTAGAGGAGGTTTTGACCAAAGAAAGAGAGAAGATTAGAAAACAAATTTCTACTCTTGCGCTGTGATCAGTATCCCCTATAGTTCTACGCTTTGATAGCAAGATTGTTAAAGAGTTCACTGATGGAAAAAAATTGCAAAATCACAGGCTTGCTGTATTAGTTAGAATAAATGGACAGACAGAGCTACTTGGTATTCCACCTCTAACTTCAAGTACAGGAGAGGAGGAGAAAACAGCGATCATGGAACTTCTTGACCAATTTGAAATTACTGACAAGTTTCATGGATGTGTTTTTGATATGGTTTTATTATTGAAGTTGCATCTAGATATTTATTGACCTTTTTCATATTGAAATTTATTATTAAAATATCATTATTGAAAGATAACAAACGCTATTAAATGTCAAATATTGTGATAGACAACCTAATATGGTCACATAAAAGAAGGACAATCCTAACTCATTATTTTAGACAATTCTGTAGCTGCTTTAAACATTACATTCTGACTGTAAACACCAAAGGCACTGAAAAAAACCTTATCGAAGAGCAAAAAATGCAAAAAAACAATATTTTCGAAAAATATAGTTGTTTATTTGACCTACTATTCAAACAAATAAAGCTTAACATTGGATTTTAATTTAATTCTTATGTATAAAATTGCCTTAAAAAATTTAACTTTTTAAAATTGATCCATCAGAAAGGTCCCCTCAATTTGACTTAAAAAAAGATCAAACAGCTTTAAAATGAACTTTGGGCCCATTGCCTGGACTGATTGAGTGGTCCAAATGTGATAGAACTTTTTTTTTTAGTAATATCCATGGTGGGGCACTATATGAAAAGCAATGTTAGTTGAAATTTTAAAAAGTCATTATTTTGAAACACCCTAATATATATATATATATATATATATATATATATATATATATATATATATAATATATATATATATATATATATATATATATATATATATATATATATATATATATATATATATATATATAATATATATATATATATATATATATATATATAGATATATAGATATATATATATATTTACTTTTTTAATCTTTGGGCTCGTGGTTGTCAGAGGACTTGTTTAATTATTGACCAGGTTAATTTGGGTGTTATTTTTTAGTTTTCTTTTATCTGCCATATATACTTTGAATGGGTGGTTGAATTTTTCAGCTTTTTGTGAATAAGTGTGTGTGGTTAGCCCATCTTTTTTTCCATTCACCTTCTGCTAGTCCAATATATACTTTTTCTGGAGTGTTAGGGGGGGGGGGGAGTATTATACATTTATAAATAACATTAGAAGCTCTACATTTATATATATTTATATACACGCATACATACATACATATACATTAGTATAGGTAACAGGGGGAGGGCAGAGGAGGCAATAGACCCACTAACTTTTTGAAGATTTCTGCTCTTTCTATTTAAATTCTGATTCTGACTCCCTTAGCCTCCCTTAATTTCCACTTCAGCCTCCCAACTTTCTTTTTCCTCTGTATATACATATACCGTGGCGTAGGAAGGTCAAGAAAGTTGGGGGCTGAAATGGAAATTAAGGGCAGATAAGGGAGCCAGAATTTGAATGGAAAAAACAGAAATTTTCCAAAAGTTGGAGGGCTATTGCCTCCTCCAACTCCCCTCTCCCCCCGTTCCAGCGCCATTGTATATGCATGTATATACAGTATTGGCCATTAATAACATTCCATCATGTTATTGTAGTATGAATATAAGTTTGAAATTACATATTTTAAAAATTAAAAGAGATTTTTTCTTCAATTTTTTTTTATTCAAATAAATCAAATAATTACTATATAAATTTATTATAAAGTAATAATAAAATAAAAAAATTAAAAACTGAAATATGGAAATGAAAACAAGTGTTAATATGTATCAAAAAAAAATGTGGCCAAAATAAACAAACCACATCAACAAAATTAACTAACTATAAGAACAAAAAAAAATTATAATACACAAAAAATGAAAAAAAAACAAAATTAATATTTTGTTGACAATCCTTAAGCTTTTAAGCATTCATTGATCCGTTTCGGCATGGAATTCACTAAATTCTTAGTAATATCTTTTGGAACATTATTTAGTAATTTTGTTACTTCTTCTTTCAGCTGGTCCAGATCTTTTATTTCAATTTTACCAAGATTGTGGTCTAACCAAGACCACAAATTCTCTATTCAATTGAGATCTGGACTATTGGCAGGCCAAGACATGACTTTAATGTAGTTTTCTTCAAACCATTGCTTGCAAATCTTAGCAGTATGACATGGAGCATTATCTTGTTGGAAGATAATTCCCATTTCTTTTCGGAAAATGTCAATATAAGGCATCAAATAATTATCCAATATGTGTAAATATCTTTGAGAATCAAGCCTGACATCAAATAGTTTGAAGCAACCGACACCTTCATAGTTCATGCAGGCCCAGATACCTTTACTGCCACTACCTTGTTTTTTTCTATACATAGAACAATCTGGGCGCATTCTTTCATGTGGCATTCTTCTCAGCATTAATCGGTTTTTTCTTGAATCAACCTCAATGTTAATTTCATCGCTGAAAAGAACGTTGTGCCACATGCTCTTAGGCCAAATTTTTCGAGCTAAGCACCAGTTTTTCCTTGCTTTCTGATGTTTTTTTGATAGACGGGGTTTTTTGCAAGCAGCTCGCCACATGTAATTATGTTTTTGTAGTACTCTTCTAATTGTTCGAACACTAGCAACAACACCAGAAGCATACTGCCATTTTCGACTGAGATCAGTAGATGATAACTTTCTATTTTTTTTCACTATGCAAATAAGTGAACGTTCATTTCTTTCATTTGAAATGGTGGGTCTTCGAGGACGCGGAACATTTTCAATTGTTTTGTATTCATGATATCGGTTGATTATTCTGCTAACAGGTGGATGTGTTGTGTTTAAATGTTTCGCAATTTTTCTCATTGAGATGTTTTGTTCATTCATAGCTATGATTTTACATTTTGTCATATTATCAATAGTTTTTCCAGTCATTTTGATTTTTTTATTGCTGAAATGTTGTAGTTGCTAATTAGATGCTAAATTTTATATTTCATTTACACAAACATTTTAAACATTTGTAACAATTTTTAAGAAAAACTCTCTAACAATAATTATTAATTTGCAAATAACTTTAAAGTTTTACTCAAAGACAAACGCAATTTTAAAGGAATTTTGAAATAATAGAGTGGATAGTTAATTTTGGCCATTATAAATACTTTAGATTATGAGGTAAGTGTTAAAAAAACCCAGATGATTAGCGCATCAATTGATACTTTTATGAAAATCTATATTTATTTAAAAGAAAATATGATACTCATCAATTTACACTTTTTATATTTAAAATGAGTCAAACAATCATTGATTTATTATCAATCAAAGTCGAATAATATCAAAAAAACCATGGTGGATTGTTATTAATGGCCAATACTGTACATATACATACACATACATACATACATATGTGTGTATATATATACATATATCAGGCCTTGTTACGAGATTTCGCTGCGTAGCGAAAACGCGTAGCGCATTTCTAAGTAACTCAACTCAGCAAATATATTTTGCATCGTTAGAAGTTATATTGCGTCACTAGCGTCTTTTCAAGTACCGCATTGTAATTAAAGTTATTTTATTAACGCATTAAAAATCATACAGTTTGTTTTTTTCTCACTATAACAAAAGTTACAAATAAAATCTAAGTTCTTATTAAAAAAATCATTTTTATTATTTTCTTCAAATATGAACTAAATTTTATTTTGAAAAAAATATTTTTTTCATGAAACGTAAAATATTTGTTTATTTTCTTATGATTTTATATTTGGTTTTTGGTTATTTTATTAACTGTTAATACATTTTTTCTTATTTAATTTGTGAACTCTTTTTAATAATGTTTTTAAACAATAATTTTTTTTTTTGTTATTTATCAGTTACCGATAACATATTCGTGATCATAATTTATTTTCGTAAATTAAATGAACGTCATTAAAACTTTACGTTATTGAATTAACAATAAACATAATATCTTATTAATAAAATATTTACATCAAAATAAATCGTGCATTTTTTAAACTTATTATGACTAAAAATAATTTTTATATTTAAAAGGAATTTATATATTTAATTCCTTAAGATAAAACTTATACATATACATACACATACATATATATATGTATATATATATGTAGGTGTATGTATATATATATATATATATATATATGTAGGTGATATTTTTTCCAGTGTTACTTTGATCAGGTTTTAGTTGTGCAAATTGGGGTATTTTGAAGTGCTCAACCAAGTTTTTGTAGTTTGTACTACTGCCACAAATACAGGGAGATAGGATGGAACAACTATGATTTTAACAAGAAAGTTAAAAAAACCACTGCTTTGGTTAATGTGTAGACATCATATTTACAAACTGAACATTAAACATGTTTACAAAGCTTTAACTGAGATTAAAAGCAAAGGCTCAAGTAATAAACTTTATTCCAACTTTAGGAAGCGATCGGAGAAATCTTTGCTATTAATTTCTGCTCCTGATGCTAAATATAGATTTAAAAGGTTTTCTAAGTCTCACTCACTTTTGACTCAGGCATATACAGTTTGTATTTTGAAGCAAAGAGTTTTATAGAGTTTTCTTTGAATAACACAACTTTTACAAGGGACAATTACAAACATCTTGTAGAATATCTTGCATTTTATTTTAATAAATCTGACTAGTTAAAAGATTTTAAAATTTATCAACCGGAAGCCTGTCATGCAGCTTGTTTAATGGCAGATTCCATATCTCAACTAGTTCTTAAAATTTCATCACTAGTAATTGATGATCCATGTGAACAACAAAAAGAAAACATTTCTAAGATGTGTTCTATAATAGAAAATTTTCCATGCATCCATGTTTTTGAAGTCTCATGTTGCTAAGCATTCTGTTTTAAATAACTTTAGATTGTTTCAATAATGCACAAATTATACAAAAATAATTAAACTTAAAGGCAGGTAACGCACTGTTGAAGAGTATGCAAGCTCATTCTTGGTACTTTTCTCTTAAAACAGTTATTACGGTTTTTGCTGATTCATGTCTTGATTTGCAAACTAAATCAGACACTTAATTTTGCTTCAGCATAAAGTGCCTGAAATTGAAACTTTGAAAAGTCAACGGTTGCTGTTCTTAATGATAACACTCAATTGAAAGATTTGATTACAGAGGGAAGTTGGTTTATTTTTATAAAACTGGATTTAGTGAGATTAAGGTTTGCTTATATACCATTCATGCTAAAGGCAACTTAAAGGATCTTGAATCTTACAATAACTTTGTTTATTTTTAACAAAAAACTTTAATGTTACAAATGATTGTGCCATAAGTAATATCAGAATAATCCAGCAATTTGTTAGCTCATCTCAAAAGGAAGAACAACGATAAAATATCCTATTAGTAATCAGACAACATCACAAATATCTACAAATATTTCCCAGAAAAAAAAGAAGCTATTTTTAACAAATATAGATTAAAATAAGAAAATGTATTTATGCAGTTGTTTTTATTTTATATACCATTGCTTTTGAAATTATAACGCAAAAAACTGGGCCCTGCAAACCTTTATTTTTGATCAAAGGGGGTCTTGATTTATGAATCGAATTGAATCACAAATCGAATCAGCACTATGGGGAAATCTAAATTTAGGCAACCTTTTTCAACAAAAAAAAACACGATTCATTTTTTTCAAATCGAATCTCGAATCAAAGCAACACTTGATTTGCAAATCGAATCGATTCACAGGGCCCTAAAATATATCTATAATAAAGCAGAGCAGTCTGTCTGTCTGTCCCTTAGGCTAGGACGCTTATGACAACAGGGAGCAAATATAAAATGTAAATACGTTAGAACTTTCTAGAACTTTTCTAAAGTTCCTAGAACTTTTCCAAAGTTTCTAGAACTTTTTGAAGTTTCCAAAACTTTTCCGAAAAATATTTAAAATTCTCAAACTTTCTAAAACCTTTTTACTCCACACCATCTTTAGATTATGAGTTGTTGGCTGATAGTTCACTCCGGAGGATCATATGTGCAAATCAAGCCATCACAAAAAAAGCGCTCAGTAAAGCAAAATAAAATCATTGCATTTGGCATCATAAATGGTTTCCATAAACCATTGTATACGGCAAAGTGCAGGTCATGCGGCAAAGGTTTCTCTGGAATGTGGAAACATGCTATCCTATTAATTTTGCTGATTTATACTCAAAAGTTAAAATAACAATATTTTTTATAAAAGTGTTACATACAACAGTTTTTATTAAAACTGTTGTATGTAACACTTTTATAAAAAATATAAATGTAAATTATGAAAGTGTTACATTTGGCATAGGGAAAGCAACACAAGAATTTCACTGAAAATGATTGGAGTCAGGTGTGTTTCAGTGATGAATCATCCTTTTACATCATGGATGAGAAAGCAGCCTATGTACATAGGAGACCCGGAGAAGAATTTTATCCTGACTGTGTTGCAGAGACAGTAAAGCACCCAACGTATGTCATGGTCTGGTCAGTTATCTCTATTCATGGGCCTGGACAACTGTATATTGTTGAAGGCACCATGAATCAAGTTCAATACAAGAAGGTGCTTGAGACACAACTGATGCCTCAACTTGGCAAATGGTGTCGACGGAGACCGTTCACTTTTATGCAAGATGGAGCACCTTGTCACACTGCAAAGACAGTCAAGAAATACTTAGCTGACAACCACATTAGGCTTCTGCAGTGGCCAGGTAATTCACCTGACATGAACCCCATTGAGAACCTGTGTGTCAAACGAAGAGTAGGAGGGATGAAACCAAAAAACAAGATGGAACTGACCGAGGCTTTGATCAATGTCTGGCATCATGACGACGAAATCCGTAAGCTTTGCCCGAATTTTATTCATGGGATGCCTTTAAGGGTCCTGGCACTGTTTAAAAATATGGGAAACCATACAAAATATTAACTGATATGTTTCAACTATTCGAACTTTCATTGCCATTGTAATTTATTTCATTTTCTATTGTTACTTTTTGCATTTTTATTGCAATTTTAACTTAGTTTTATTAATGCGGATTTTAAGTCATCTTGGCATTTGAATATCAAGTCCTAATTTTGCATTGTATTTAATTGTTTTTATACTTAAACAGTTCAATTTTGTGCTTTTTTACAATAAAATATTGCGCTTCTTAACTTTTCTAATTTTTTGTAATGTTTTGAAGTGAAAATGTTGCATTATTTATGAATAAATTTCACAAATGCATCAAAAATTGCATTTAGTCTAATAATTTGGCCACCACTGTACACCATAATTTTCAACCCCAATAGTGGATGATTTGTGTGTGCGTGTGTGCTTTATAAGTGTCATACAAGCAAAAAAATTTATTATTATTTTACTGAACATTTAGATCAAATGTGTTTTCTAATGTCATTTTTAGATAAGTTATTATAATCTAACACAGCTAATGCATTTATAACATGTACTTTTTATATAAATGTTTTAAATGCAATCTTTATACATAAAAATCTTCCTTTCTTTTTTAAAATTTTATATGTAATCTTTACACATAAAAAATCTTTGTTTCTTTAAAACACTCTACAAAAATAATACACAATAAAATATCTTAATCTAAAAATTATTTTATTCTCTATCTTTTGTAAGAATTTCTTAATCTAAAAATTATTTTATTCTTTATCTTTTGTGAATATTTTACATCGTAGCTGAAGTAAAAGCTAGAAATATGTTATGCACAAGCTCAAAAGACAAGCTAACTTGGAAAAAATCTACTTTTCGTTGTTCCACAAAAGGGATATACATAAAAGTAACATATAACAACTTGAGAGTTTTCTTGCTTTTTTGGTATTGTGCTCTATCTTCCTCCGGCTTATTGCCATATCAAGACCACATACCAAGGCCTGCAATGACAAGTTCAGCTCACTAAAGAGCATCATGACCCGCTTTGATGAAACAAGAGTGTATGAGTTTAAGAAGAACGAAGGATGGTAGAGTGAAAGTCAGAAGAAGTCGAGTTAGAAAGAAAGCATAGAGAAAGCATATACTGTACTAGTTGTAGAGTGTGCAACTTTATACATTATATCTAATATTATACATTATATCTAATATTATTTAAATTAACATTAGACATTTTTTGCAATTGTGTTTCAGGGTTAGGGTGAGGGTTTTATTGCTTTTTTTAAAATAATGATTCTTAAATTGACAGACTTGATTATACAAATTTAAATTAAAAATGTTTATTTTTCTGCTTTTATTATTTTATATTTTTAATTAAATATTTAAAGAATATCTAAATACTATGATGACAAAAAGCATATTTTGAAACAAAGAAATTTATAAAACTATACAAGTTTATTGCAATAAAATTTTTTTTGAAAATTTCTGGAAATTTTCAACCCTACTCACTTATATCTAAATTTTAAATATTGCTTTGATTGCAACTATTTTAAAAGTGAAATATCAAGAAAAAAGAATAGCAACTAGCTTTTATAAAACATTTATTACAAGTTGAAGAACACTATTTTCTTAAAACATTTTAGTTGTTTTTTTCTCGAAATGTATACCTTTTTAAGAAGAAACTGAAAATATTTAAAATATAATTTGCTTAAATAAAACTTATATTTCTTTGAATGAGATTAAAATTAATCATACTTCCATCTTCCAGATTTCAAAAGAAAAAATATGCGAAGAAGAAAAACAAACAGAATTGGAGACATTCAGTATTTATTGCTTTAAAATTATCTAATTTCTACTAACAGTGGCTTTTAAGACTTTCAGGAACTTTTGTAAACTTTGGTAGATTTTGAATACTTTCTATCAAACTTTAAATTGTACTGTTTGTAATTACAAACCAAGTGCATAACAATTATTCTATTGTTCTTTGCAAGATTTCCTTATGATTTTGAATCAATTTTAACTACAAAAACAAAACATAAAATATGCGTACCATGAGAAATATTTCTTGCAGTCTTTGTAAAGTATACCTATACCAAGAATTCACAACTTTCCTGCCTTCTCGCTCACATTCAGCGACATGTTCTGTGATGATCATTGTAAACCGCTAAGAATTCAGAAAAAAAAAATTGCAAAATAATTTAAAAATAAATTCTACCAAAATATTTAGTCATACATACTTGAAAAACTATTAAAAACAGCTCTTTCTGATCTTTCTTAGCAGTCTCAACTTTTTGTGTTAATTCTTCGATTTCTTCCTGTCGACGTTCTATTTCCGAAGGTGAAGTATTATATGTTTCATCATCCTCAGATTCTCCATGTTTTTGCTCCTAATTAAATTTTAATAAAAATACAATTATACTTGTGGTGTAGGCACATAGTTCTAATTATCAGGTGTAAGTGGTGCACAGTTACCCCTGATTAATAGGTCTAAGTAAACCTTTAGAAATAAACTTATACGCAAAAATATGGTTTTTTTATCAATAATTTTTATTACAAAATAATTCTTGAAAAATACGGCTAATTGCATCAATTTTATAATCAATACACTTTTATGACATGATGTAATAAAATATTAATAAATATATTTTTTTATAAAAACCTCTCGTTTAGCTTTATCAATTAGAACATCCAAACGTTCATGTGCATCTTCTAGATCTTTTTTTACCTGGTATTAAAATTTTTTTTTACAGTTCAGTGAAGTAAATTTGAAAATAAAACTTTTGGAAAATTATTACCTTTGATTTATGTTTCATCATTTTTTTTAGGGTATTGTGTATCAGCTCCCAGGTTGTATATCTTAAAAAAATTTTAAATTTATTAAATGTTATTATGAAACAAATAAAAATCAATTCAAAAAAATATTATTATATAACTATTATTTACAAAACCTCATAAATTCATTTTCCATTTCTTTTGAAAAAATCCAATTAATAACTGTGCTGCACTGAATATATTGAATTTTTACCATTTTATCAATGACAATAAGAACCATCTACAATGAAAATTAAAACATTAAAAATAATTAATACTATCATTATTTTGATGTGTTGTGTATTTGCATTTTTGTATTTAGTATGTTGTATGTATATTGTATATAGTATGTATATTGTATATAGTATGTATATTGTATATAGTATGTTTAGTGCATTTTGGTATATAGCGTACTCAGTGGACTTTGATATAATCCATGCCCTTATATAGTATAGTGAACTCAGATTATTTGGATATATAGTGTGTAAAATTAATTGAGTTATATATAATCTGAAGGAAACTTAAACAAAAATTTTTAAACTTTTTAAAATTAAAATTTCTACTTGAAAATACTTGATTTATTGAATTATTAAAAAACTCAAAAATCAGAATATACCCTGTAAAAATAAAGATCTTTATAGGTCTATTCCACACAAACTTTTTCTATACTTTTTGCATATATCTTTCTCCTAGCTACCTGGATCTATAAACAAAGGTCTTTTCAACACTATTTATACTTATCTATTCAACACCGATCATTTCTATGCTTATTATTTATTTACTTCAATATTTTTATTGAAGTAAATAAATTTGATTTTATTCAACACTGACTATTTATACTTATCTATTCAACACCGATCATTTCTATGCTTATTATTTATTTACTTCAATATTTTTTAGTAAATGATGGAAAAATAATTCATTCAAAAAAATTGTTTTATGAGCAAAAACAATTTAACATATGCACCTTTTTAGCATACATAAAGAGCTTATTAAAACCCTTTCCCCATTTATTTATTTTTAAAGAAAAATTCTGAAATAAACTACCTCCTACTTTAAGAAAGAAAATTGTCTCTTCAGTGCGTTTGATGCGCACATTTACCTAATTGAATACGTAAACATTAAGCATAAATAATTTCATAGATAAAAAAATAAATATAAAAAAAAATAATTTTATTTGTTAAAATAAAGTTTTAAAGTTTTTTCTAGCTACGGCCTTTTTTTTTTCTTTCTTTTTTTTGCCTCTACAGCAGCACTTTCTGGAGTAGCAGGATGAAGCCCATCCTGCTACTCCAGAAATTGATTTTTTATGTTTTTTTAGTTTTAAACTAAAATTTTATTTCAGACTATCTGCAGCTTATTAGCACACTCGCCCTGTAATTGGGAAGAAAATAAAAGTTTGAATTTAAAATCTTTTTTCCCACAAGAATGAAATTTCTGTCTTTAATGTGCGTTAAACAGGCAGAATTATTAGCTAATTAGTTGAGCACATTAATAACACAAGTATCATGACACTAGGGCAATAAATATCTCCCGGTCTTTTAATGTTTTTAAAAATGTTAAGCTTTTTAAAAAATTCTCTTCGTTTTGTTTGTTATAGTATATGATATCTTTATGCACTTCAAAAACGCTGTGAGCTAACCACTTCGGCCACTAAGGTGTATAGTTTAAATAATACTTTAACACTATTGAACAAACAAAAGACTTTATAAAAGCGGTAAATCCTATAAATCAAAATTTATCAGAGGTATTGTGAAGCAGTTATAGACTGCTGATTCAAGGGTCTGATGCATTGCGAAATTGCTTTAAATAGATAAGTCATAGCTAAAAAAAAGATTGTTATAATATTTTTTAAGTAACTCAACAATTAAATTCTTTTGTTCATCTTACTTTATAAAAATTATTTCAAATATTTTAAACTTTGCTAACTAAACATGAAGTTACAAACTAAACATGAAATGGTTATAAAAAAATATTTACTTGTTTAATTATTATACAATTCAACTAATAATAATTTTATTAGGATCTTGTTGAAATAAAGCATAAATACATAAACAACAATTTATATTATACTCTTTAATAAATTGAAAAAAGTTTGTTTCCATATTAAAGTATCATTAATAGTAAGTTGTTATTTTATATAAAATAGTGTCACTTAATTTTATTAAAAAATTATAAAAGAGAGAAGATTAGAATATTGTTTTAGTTAAGTTTTTATTTCATTAAGAACTCATTTCATTTTTTAGTAATTGTCTCTCGTTAGTCAAGTCAAGTTCTTTTTGCACATTTTTGTAATGATTTTTAAGATATTAAAGATAATTAAAATACCTTATATTAGTTGTGTTTGATTTATTAATTGAAGTGCTTTATATTAAAAAATGTATTACTTTTAGGCTTGTATTTTCTCTGGTTTTTTCTTTATTTATTTTACCATTTTTAAGTTAGTTTATGCTTTGTTTATTTTTAATTTTCTTTTTAAATTATATTGGTTTTTTCAAGCCCTTTTTTTAAAACACACAAATTATCAATATATACAAAAAACCGTCCCCAAGTTGTCAAAAAAAAAATTGTATGCGTGGTCATATAAGGAGTGCGACCGCACTCCTTTTCTTAAAAGGTTTGATATATATATATATATATATATATATATATATATATATATATATAAATATATATATATATATATATTTAAATATATATATATATATATATATATATATATATATATATATATATATATATATATATATATATATATATATATATATATATATATATATATATATACAGAGTTGTTACGACATAATATGTCTGGCAGATCTGTCGACATATTTTCAGACATATTTTCTGCCGACATAAAATATGTTCCACATATTTTCGATTGACATATTTTGACATAACTTTATGTCTGAATTATTTTCTGTTGACATAAAATATGTCAAACATATTTTCTATCGACATATTTTGACATATTTTTATGACTGAATTATTTTCTGCTGACATAAAATATGTCAGACATTTTCTATTGACATATTTTGACATATTTTTATGTCTGAATTATTTTCTGCTGAAATAAAATATGTCAGACATATTTTCTGTCGACATATTTTGACATAATTTTATGTCTGAATTATTTTCTGCTGACATAAAATATGTCAGACATATTTTCTGTCGACATATTTTGACATAATTTTATGTCTGAATTATTTTCTGCTGACATAAAATATGTCAGACATATTTTCTGTCGACATATTTTGACATAATTTTATGTCTGAATGATTTTCTGCTGACATAAAATATGTCAGACATATTTTCTATCGACATATTTTGACATAATTTTATGTCTGAATTATTTTCTGCTGACATAAAATATGTCAGACATATTTTCTGTCGACATATTTTGACATAATTTTATATCTGAATTATTTGCTGTTTGATATTCTTGAAGAAAAAATCAATCTAACAAATTTATTGCGCATTTCAACTTAATTTACAGAGTTAAGTAAAAATAGTTTAACAAATTTGTTGCTTTTTTGCAATCAATTATAATTGAAGGTCAACAAAAAAAAAATTTTTTCTGGTGCCGAGCAAACAATTAATTTTTTGGATTGCATTTCACATTTTGATTTCAAATATGCAACTCATTTTTTACCATCACGTCAAGTAAAGTCCCTAATATTGTCAAAAAAAAAGTTGTTCAAAAGATATTTGGGTTCAGATCTTAAATATTTGGGGTAAAGTCCCTAATATTGTCAAAAAAAAAGTTGTTCAAAAGTATGTCAACTTGGGTCTCAAAAAAAGCGTATTTTAAAAGAGAGTATAGAGATTTTAGAAAACATAAAAATTTCTCCTTAAAATTTTTTGGCAAAAAAATTATTTGAAAAAATGCTAAAGGCTCTTAAAGCTAAAGGCTCTTAAAAAAGCTAAAGGCTCTTAAAAAAATGTCAACAAAATGTTTTTCAGCAATAATACAAAAAATACTTATTTTTATTACAAACGAATAACATCTTTAAAATCTCTATGAAAATACGCTTCTTTTGAGACTCAGGTTGACATACTTTTGAAGAACTTTTTTTTCGACAACGTTAGGGACTTTTCCCCAAATTCTAAAGATTTGAACCCTTTACAATTTGACGCGATGGTAAAAAATGAGTTGCATATTTGAAATCAAAATAAGAAATCCTACATAAAAAACAAATTGTTTTCTTGGCACCAGAAAAAAATTTTGTTTTTGTTGACCTGTGTTATGCTTCATAAAACTTTTATTTTAAATCCTATAAGCAAATATCTTTTGTTTCATAAAGGTCTTTTTCTGCCCTTTTTAGCGATGTATCATTTGATAGTATTGAGTCAATACTATCAAATGATACATCGCTAAAAATACTTTGTCAATACTATTGACAAAGTATTTTTAGCGATGTATCATTTGAGAGTATCGACTAGTATTGATGCATCATTTGATAATATTTGATAGTATTTGATAGTATTGATTAGTATGGATTAGTATTGACGATTTCCCTTATTAGAATGTAAAAACCATCACAAGCAGAGTTTTTATTACTGAAAATGGTTTTTATTAATATGACTAAACTTAAAATTATTCTCTTGATTAAAATAATATTTTAAAAAAAAACATTTTTAGTTATTTTTAACTAATAGTTGATTCATTCAATAAATTATTCTCCATTTTTGACTTTAAATCGTAAGGGAAAACGAAAAAAATAATTATTCCAATATATATTTCACTCAAAACATTTTATGCAAGTTTATGGCAGTTAATTATGCTGTTATAATGCAATTGTCAATTATTTTGTTGTTAAATAAATCATAACTATTATAACTAAAAGTATATTATTCGTAACTAGTTATAAATTTTTACCGGTTAGTCTTTTTAATATGAATTTAATGAGCTGAATATAACTTTTGTGAAATATTTCAAATTCTTCAGCTTAAATGAATTTAATTTGGCACGAATTTTTTGAAATTCTGTGAACTGTTTTTTTCATAGAATCTTTTGAAGTCAATTTTTCATAATGAGATCTTTTTCAGGATCAACTAGTAATTAAAAATAACTGAAAAAGTTTTTTTTGTATTATTATTCTAATCAAAGAAATAATTTTAAGTTTTGTCATACTAATAAAAACCACTTTCAGTAATAAAAACTCAGCTTGAGATGGTTTTTACATTCTAATAAGGGAAAGCGCTAATACTAATCAATACTATCAAATACTATCAAATGATGCCTCAATACTAGTCAATATTAGTCAATACTATCAAATGTCAATATTAGTCAATACTATCAATGTCAATATTAGTCATAATCAATAAACAAGTCATAATCAATAAATAAGTCAATAAATGCCAATATTAGTCAATACTATCAAATGATACATCACTAAAAAGGGCAGAAAAAGACCTTTATGAAACAAATGATGTTTGCTTATAGGGTTTAAAGTAAAAGTTTTAAGAAGCATAATTGATTGCAAAAAAGCAACAAATTTGTTAAACTATTTTCACTTAACTCTGTAAATTAAGTTGAAATGCGCAATAAATTTGTTAGATTGATTTTTTCTTCAAGAATATCAAACAGCAAATAATTCAGATATAAAATTATGTCAAAATATGTCGATAGAAAATATGTCTGACATATTTTATGTCAGCAGAAAATAATTCAGACATAAAATTGTCAAAATATGTCGACAGAAAATATGTCTGACATATTTTATGTCAGCAGAAAATAATTCAGACATCAAAATATGTCGATAGAAAATATGTAGGACATATTTTATGTCAGCAGAAAATATGTCTCAGACATATTTGACAGATAACAACCCTGTATATATATATATATATATATATATATATATATATATATATATATATATATATATATATATATATATATATATATATATAATATAATATATATATATATATATATATATATATATATATATATACACTAGACTGCTTCATTTTGGGGTCATGAAAAAATTTAAAGTACCATGGAGTTTTAACTATTTTTATTTTTTTGAGTTTTAACCACTTTTAGGGGTTGCTCAAGTGCCCTAATGGTCTAATTTTAGACTTATTTACCCTTTTTTAAGCTTATTTTCAACACGTTTGAGCGGGTTCTAAAACTCAAAATAATTCTATTTTTTTTCTTTCCAGAGTTTCTTCTAAGTTAATAGAAAAAAAAAAAATGCATGGTAATTTAATTTGCTTAAAATATTTTGTCTAAACCTAACTAAAAAATTGCATAGTTATGCGGATTTTTACCAATTTTTACGCTTTGCATTTACTTTAATACTTTAGCGTACTTGCTTAAACACGTTATGCGAATTACTTTTTAGCAAAGACGATATTTAATTTCCATTTAAAAACGCGGGAAATAATTATTGATAACTTTCATGATACACTTACTTCATATGCTTATTAGAGCTATTTACTACAGTTTTATTCATGTCGGGAAAAAGTAAGAAAAAAGTAAATTTTTTGGTTGGGGAATCCAGGTCATCCTTACCAAAAGACAAATTTTCTACAGAGCAAGAGGTTTTGCAATACTTCTTGCATTTAAAGGAGAAGCATCCAAAACAAAAAGAAAGTAGAATTATCCACTGTCCGTTGACAAAACACTTTGAAATCAGATGCCATAATGAAAAGTCTTTATGCTGCACTCTTTCAAAGTTAATTGCACCTTGGTTGAAGGGTGGATTTCAGATTTTGCAATTACAAACAATTAGGTAGGTACCAGACTGTATTTGTTTTTGTTTTATTTGTATATTATTAGAGGAAAACAATTAATATAACAAATATCTGCTGTTAAATAAATTAATTAACAGAAATAGATGTGTTGTAAAATGTTCAGAACCTACAAATCACATTTTTTAGTAAAAAGATAGAGAAGCTGATCCTAACTTGGAAACTGTTAAAAAAAAACAAATCAAGACAAACTTTATCAGAAATTGAAAAAAGGAGGAAATTTTTAACTCAGATGAAAAGGATCTTTTGGATTGCACCTGAGCTCGATACTCTGGTTGCAATCATTAAAGCTGATAAGAAAAGAAGTTGTCGAGACAAGACTGAAGATATTGCTTTTTTATTAGACCAATTAGGAGATAGAAAAACAAGAATAGGTGGATTAGACACAAGGTACATTTCCTCTGTTAACAGGAGTTTATCCAAGTTTGAAATGAGATCAAGTTTGAATGAAACCATGTCAGAGAGTGAATTCAGCTCAAATGGATCCGATAAAAATGAAGATAATGATGATTTCCCGTATCCAGATCCAGAGTTAAAGAAGAAAGTCAAAAAACCAGATACTGTTCTACTTCCAAAAGATATTCTCAAGAGAACTGCTGATACTGCTGTTGGAGAAGGATTAAGTCATAGGCAGCATACTGCCATGGTTAATAGTATAATTGCTAAATCAGGTGGAAATATAGATGAATTTAAATGTTCAACCTCTACAGCATTAAGAGCAGCAGATAAAGTCATTTATGATGAATCAAAGAGGATCAAGGACCATTTGAGAAATTTCAGAAATAATAATAAGAACATTTTAGTTCAACTCCATTTTGATGGAAAAGTATGTCATGAATATACTGATGGGAAAAAATCAGAAAAAGATCGATTAGCAATATTAATAAACGGTAACATGGAAACGCACCTGTTGGGAATTCCAGCTATTTCTTCCGGAACTGGCGAAAATCAAAAAAATGCGATCAGAGATATCTTGAATTGCTTTGACCTTACAAACAGTATACAAGCTGTTACATTTGATACAACCAGAATCAACACTGGAAACAAAAATGGAGCTGTTTCTTTACTGGTAAATGAAGTTTTTCAGCGACCAGTTTTATCTATTGCATGCCGACATCATATAAACGAGCTACACATAACACATTTCTGGAAAAATTATCCAAGTAGTGCTACTTCTGGACCAGATAATATGCTGTTTAAAATATTAAAATCAACATGGAATGATCTTGATGTAGAGAACCAGGTAGGGTTTTACAAAATTGGTTAACATTTTTGTAAAATATTATTGTACCCTAGTATTTCTTCAATTTTGAGCTCTTTGATTTTTTTTTGACATTTTAAATAAAAAGGTGTTGAGAAGATTGACTATTCCAGATGAAACATGGCTTGGTCATCAAAAGCATGAAAGCATAACGTTCTGCAGAAATATTATCACCCATGGATCTCTGAAAAAGGTAGCCCGATGACTAGATGTTTTAATATGTAGTTATGTATACAATATGTACTATGAAGTAGTAATATATCCTAGATTTTTCTTGTTTAATTCTATTATTCTTTATAAAACAAAAGTATACATACCTATGTTTATTGCATTATACCAATAAACTTCTGGTTTAACTTTTAGGATGGGGCTACAAGGAAGGACTACATTGAGCTGACAGAGCTTACACTTATGGTGCTTTCTGAGGAAAAGTACAAGTTTCGTACACCCGGAGCAATTCATCATGCCCGTTTTATGGCAAAAGGTAGAGAGTTTTAGGTTTATGATAGGAAAAAGTCCAAAGTTAAAAATTATAGCTTCATAGCAAAAAAAAATGAATTTGTTATACATGATCAAATATTTAGCTTTTCAAAAAAAATAAAAATGTATATTTTTATAGGTATCTACTACCTAAAGCTCCAGCTTATGATGGATGCAATACCCAGTCTGACAAATCGACTGAAAAATGAAATTACTGAAGTGGCAACTTTTGTGGCTGTTTTCTATACTACCTGGTTTCTCAAAGCTGAACTATCTGCTGTGGCTCCTCGTCAGGTAGGTACCAAGTTAACAAGTATGATATATATATATATATATATATATATATGTATATATATATATATATATTTATATATATATATTTATATATATATATATATATATATATATATACATACATATATATACATATATATATATATATATATATATAAGGATTCTATTATAAATAAAAAGTTTTGATTAAAAGTTTCTAAAATATAAATTTTTTTAAGGTAAGCTAGTTACTTAACAGTTTTTTGTTTATCCAGGATATGAGAGCTCTTTGGCAAATGAATAGGTTTAAGGAGTACAATTTGATTGGGGCAGAATCAGTCATTGAATCAATCAAACGGCACACATGGTTTCTGGACCCTTACCTTGTTGTTCTTGCCTTAGCTGATGAAAACTGTGAAGAAAGAGGTGAAATTGCTCAAAAATTATACAGCTTTGAACTTCGTAGCTTAGATAAATATTCGTTAGCCCGAATAAAAGCTAACATGGAGGTCCTCAATTCTTTAGACTTCAGTGGACCGAAGCCACCAAGCTTAGTTGAATTGGTCACAGAAAATTCGTGGCTTTTGTTCCTTATGATAGGGCAGAGTAAAAGTGACTGTCAATGGATGAAAACCCCGCCAGAGTATTGGACTTGTAACGATTTCTACTTAAAATTTAAAGATGCTATTTTTAATCTTGCAGTTGTTAATGATTGCTCTGAAAGAACTGTTAAACTCATAAAGGACAACATTGATATTGCCAGAAAGGAAGAAAAAAGACAAGATTCACTTTTATTCATGCACAATTACAAAAGGAAGTATGTTGGAAAAAGAAAAACCTCCAAGAAAAACAAAAAAACAATATAAAAATATTGCATAATATTTGTAAAAAATAACACTATTATTAAGAAATATATAAAATCAAATCGCTAGACATTTTATGACTTTACATATCAACAAAGTTATTACGTTGCGTAAAAATTGGAAAAAATTGCACTAAATTTGGGATTTTATAAATAGATTTGCATGAAATATTTCAGATAAATAAAAATACCATGCATTTTTATTTGTTTTTTCTAACTTAGAAGAAACTCTGGAAAGAAAAAAAATTTAATTATTTTGAGTTTTAGAACTTGCGCAAATATGCCAAAAATAGGCTTAAAAAGGTCTAAATTCAGGCAATTGGGGCACTTGAGCAACCCCTAAAAATGGTCAAAATTGAAAAAAAAAAAAAATTCTATTAATAAAATAGGGGTCTGCGCAGCAGATAAGACTCCATGGTACTTTAAATTTTTTCATGACCCCAAAATGAAGCAGTCTAATATACACACAAATAATTTTAAATGTATTCTACAAATTAAAGCCCTGAATGTTCTTAAAAGAATAAAATAATAAAAAATCACTTACTTAAGTTTTTTCATTTTACACTGTTTCATCATAAACACTCATCAGAAGTGATTGTATGAAGAACATGCATGGAAGTGTTGTTACATCAACCAAGAGTTTGGGTAAGGGGGGTTACTGTTTTCTTGTATACATCACATCTTGTATATCTTGTATTTGATCATATAGTAACTGTTGCTTTAATCACTTGATCTCCTTTTAACAATTTTCTGTTTGTTCTTGTTAACAATTTTTCATCGTGTGTTCTTCATTCTCAAAATTCTTTATTAGTTATAAAGAAAAATGAGTTTGTACTTTTCATTTGAGGTTTAAGTAAGTTTAAGTAAGTCCATAATGTCTTAAAAATCATTACAAAAATGTGCAAAAAGAACTTGACTTGACTGATGGGAGACAATTACTAAGAAATGAAATGAGTTCTTAATGAAATAAAAACTTAACTAAAACAATATTCTAATCTTCTCTCTTTTATAATGTTTTTACTAGTTGAGTAAATATAATTAATTTTATTTACTCTTTTTATTTAACTAATTTTAATTTTATTTTTTAATTTAAAGCGTTTTAATTAATAGTTTAAAGCTAATAATTTTTCTTTTATCGCCATGTTGTTGTTGCAGCGCACAGGTTGATTAATTGTGTAATTTACAACTGTCATATCAACATTGGTCAAGGATTCTAATCTTACTAATGGTAATTTTTCTTTTAATGTTTTATTTTCTTTGTAGACATTAGAAAATATTAAAGTTTCAAATTTTTAAATAATTAAGTTAATTAATTAAGCTTAGATTAAATAATTTTAACTTTTTCCAAATTCTTCGTAATTAATATGTTTTTATTTCAAATTAAATTTTTATTTCAAATTAAAATAAAATCATATTAATTTATACTTTTATTTTTATTCATTAACATTTGTTAAGATTTTAATTTTTTAAATTTAGTTTTTTACTTTTTTTTTTAGTTTTTTATTTCTCTTTCCAGTTTATATTTTGTTAATTTTTAATTTTACATTTTTAAAGTTTACATTTGTTCAATCTGTGCATTTTTTATACGTGCTTATTTAAAACATGCAAAGTACCATGGCCAAGTTGTCAAAACAAAAACTATGTGCATGGTTATATGAGGCATGCAACCGTATGCCTTTCCTGTGAAGGCTCGATATATTTATATTTATATATATAGATATATATATATATATATATATATATATATATATAATATATATATATATATATATTTATATATATATATATATATATATATATATATATATATATATATATATATATATATATATATATATATACACACTCCACGCTAAAAAGAAAACTGATTGAAAATGATTATGTGTCCTTAACTAGTTCCTGAGGGTCACAACACCTTTAAAAATGATCTTTCAGAGACCCTAATAAAAAGTTGCCTTGTTAACTTTGCAATGTAGGGTAGAGATTGATCATCAACAGCATATCAAAAATATAAGCTTTTATGTAAGACCTAAAATCTGAATCTCAAATCAATATTCCAGTAACAAATAGGTAAATACTATGCAAGTTGGCTGTGTGTATGTATATATATGTATATTTATATGTGTGTGTGTATATATATATATATATATATATATATATATATATATATATATATATATATATATATATTTATAATGTCAGTTTAACAAAAATTCTATTTTTATCATGTCTTTGTCATGTAATGTGCCCTTAAAATTACGAGGTTACATTAATTATAATATTAGATAATATAACAATACAAGCTGTTCGGTAAGTCTATTCCACACCAATGACTTCTATACTAATTCCTTATCTACTTTAATATTTTTTAGTTAACGGTAGAAAAAATAGTTCGTTTAATAATTTTTAAATTTAAAGCTATAGAATTTCAACTCTCCTATTAAGACTATAATTATTTACAAAGTAAAAAAAGATCTAGAAAATGGGTCACAAGGAGCTAGGTATGTCAAATAAGCAAACTCTATCTGTTGAACTTTTCTTGTAGCTACAGACTTTTTTTGTAGCAGCTTTTCTGAAACAAAATTTCAATGGAAAATACTTATATTTAAATAAATATAAAAATTACTTATTTTAATACCTTAGCATGAGCACTAATAGCTCAGTTATAAAGTGCGATGTTCTCTGAGCGGTATGGTGACAGACATTAAAGGTTCAAATCCTTCACATTGGATAAGAAAAGTATTTATTGTGTTTTTTAGTTTTGCCAATTTTCTTAAAATACAATAACACAAATATAAAAATTCAAAACAAAACAGTTCATGCAAAAAGACTTTTTATTATTAGAAATGTTTTGAAAGTTTTCTTATATTATACTAATTTAAACTCAACTTAACAACTTTAGTACTGACATTTAATGTACTTTTAGTTGTACATTAGTACTGACATTTACACTAAGAGATGTTTGTGCATAACGTTATATAATTTTTTTAATTTTCATATTACAATCTCTATTTATAATAACATTCTATTTAGTTGTAATTTATTTAAATGTAATTTTTATACTTGCGTTTTTTTTTTCAAGTCCATTGCTAAGCAAAAAATTTATTAAGATTTATTAAAACTATTATACTAATAAAAGTGTGGAAAATGTTTCAACAAAAGAAGTTGCGGCTTGTATTCACGCAGTACAGTCAAAAGATAATATTGAAAAAAAGTTAATATTAATATTAAAGTTAAAATTAATAATAACTTTTTTTTAATGCTAAAAATAATAAGCAATGACTTCCTTATTATTTGCTAGTAAAAATGTGTCTAGTTAGCTGTTTTTTATTTAAAAATTCATTAAATTATAATTGTTTTTTTAACGGTTTTTATTGAGATTTATCTTTAACAATTATATTATATTATATTAATTTTATTATTAATAGCATTATTTTACCTAATAATGAAATATTCCATTTAGATATAATGTATAAAGACAATATTATGCAATTATTTATGTTTTATATGGAATTACTTCTTTTTTTATAAACAAATTTAAATATGTCAATATCTCTAATTCCCATACAAAAAGTTCAAGTTATCTAAAGAAGTTAACCAAAGAAATTTGCTGAAAGGGAATGAAAAAAAGTTTGAGTTATCTAAGGTTTGACTTAATTAGAGAATTTTAATAGTAATCAATTAGACAATTTCAAGGGACCAAATGAAACAGTTCAAGATAATAAAAGTTCGAGTTAACCTGTGTTCGACTTACCAGGAATTAACTGTAATAATAATAATAGTAATAATAATAAATCATCAATGCAATGACATCGCAAATGGTGGGAGTGTTTATTTAAGGGTGAAAAGGAAAAAAAGAAAAAAAGGCGAAGGAAATCTTTTTGAAGAATAAAAAAGATTTGTTAAAAATAAAGTAAAATAAGAAAATTATTGAAAGATAATTTCAAATATTAAAAAATAAAACACGAAAATGAATAAAAGAATAAAAGAACAAACAGATTTAATATTACGGAAACAAATCAATTAAAAGCAAAGTACCAAATATAAAAAAAAAAGTTTGACATAATAATAGAAAGAATTAATTAAAATGTAAAAACAAATCGTAACAAATTTTTCTACACCTTTTTTTTTCCGGCAAAAATAACAAAAGATTATTATTTTTTAATTTAATTTTATTTTGTAGAAGTTCTTGTGTTTCCATTTTCGTTTTGAAGTTTTTGTGTTTGTCTTTTTGTTTGCGTAAAGTTTGTTATTATTTGTACGTTTGTTGCTAACTATTTTTGTTCTTCCTTTCTTTTTTCTCCAAAAATAACAAAAGATTGTTTTTGTTTTTTAATTTAATTTTTTTTTATTTTGTAGAATTTCTTGTGTTTGCCTTTTCGCTTTGTAGTTTTTGCTTTTACTTTGTAGTTTTTATGTTTTGCCTTTTCGTTTGTGTAAAGTTTGTTTTTATTTTTTTCGTTTGTGTAAAGATTGTTTTTATTTTTTTCGTTTGTGTAAAGTTTTTATTTGTGCTGTTTTGCTAACTATTTATATTTTTGTTTGTTTGAGTTTTATTGAGTGTTTTATTTGAGTGTTTATTTTTTGTTTGAATGTTTATTATTTGTTGTTATTTAAAAACTTTGGCATATATATAATTGTGACATATAAAATTCGCAGAATGGTCACGCACGAGCAGTGAACGCCTGAGGGAAGAAATGAAGTACATTAGAATAAAGAAGAACTATTTTTCAAAAAAAGGAGAATTTTTCGGGTGTTGAATTTTTCATTTGTCTTATTTAACTTATTATAGTTTTATCGTTTTTTTTAATTTAATTTTTAAATTTGCGCATGCTTTTATTTATCATTATTGCTGTTAATTTTTTTGTTTGTTTGTTTATTCTATTTAGGTTTCACTCCAATGACTAGTTATTAACTATATGAGTGACACCTAACCTAATTTTGTTAAATTATAAAAAAAACTTGTAATTTTCAATTCTTGGTTGAATAAATGGATAAAAAAATAAAAATAATAATAACAGAAATAAAAGAAAAAAGACAACACAACAGCAAAATAATTAATTAATTTAGGTAAAAGAATGAACAAAATTTGAATAAAAAAAGGTATATTTACAACTATTAAAAAAATATATCCCCACAATATATCTCCACAAACACGATGTTTACTTATATAACTATTATAAAAATTGCATAATATATATAAACAAATGCAAAACATGGAATTTATTCGAAATATAAAAAAAAATTTGCTTTTTAATTTACTGCAGTTTTTTCAAATTTTAATTTATTTAATAAACTTTCTCTTTTCTTTTCATTTTTTGCCAAAGATACATTTTTTATGAAAAATTCTTTTTCACTAAAATAAAGTGAGTGATAAAAAAAAAACTTACTAATGGATTTCTTCCCCAGAACTCTCTGACAGTTCTTAGGACATGTAATTGTTCTGATTTGTTTGTAATAAGTTCTGTAAACATTGGTTGAAACCTAAAAAAAATGTTAAAAAATTTCAGATTTTATTTTCAAAAAATTGGTGTTAAAACAGAATTGGCAAAATATTATAAATTGTAATGTAACTGTAAAAAACTAAATATAAGCATTTTGAAAAAAATCTAAAGTGTCATAAGAAATATCATTATCCTTTAAAACTAATAATATTTTCTAAATAAATAATAATATTTTAAGTACTATTATTTATATTATATTTTTATTATTAACCGTATATTATATTGTATATTTATATTATATTGTTATTATTATATTTATATTATATTATTATTATTATTCGTATAGCTGCCATATAGTGACAGCATGTACCTTTTATCATTTTTATATGTTTTAATTTGTATATATAATTATTTATATTATTGATGTTAATGATGTTAATTTATTACTAAAAACAATAAATTAGGAGTTGTCTAGATTTAGTTATTCTCTTAACTTTTGACAGCTTGTGTATTAAATGCATGAATAAATATAAGATTTTTCTTTCACTCTTACTTTTTTCTTCCAATTAAACATAAAACTTTGTTTTTATGATATTAAGTCTTATTAAACATTTCAGTCCCAGACAAAAAACATTAAAATGAAGTGAAATATCAAACTAATTGTCAGAATTTCACAAAAGTTTTTTTTTCTTCAGAAATACAAACCTTAGCTGTTTATTTAAAAGCGAGGTTAAAAGCTGAGAGGTCTAAGCCTAAATGTGAATCAGATTAGAATGTGATTTGGAAGATACTGGCAAAATGGCAAGTCCCTAAGAAGATCTCTGAATTTGAATACTGTAGTATTGACTGTATTGTAATATATATCATTGTAAGCAATGTAATGTGGTAAATTTTGATTTTCAGAGTAGGTATCGAGGATGATTAGTTACAATTGCGATATTTAATTAATTATGATGCTGTTTTTTTAATTTCGATTAGCCTGCTAACAGTTTATTGCTAGCCGATGTTTATCAAAAAAATTGTGTGCAATTCCATAAGGTTTGGACAGGAATGGTGTGTGATCGAAAGCTTGCTGACCATGCAAATTACTTTTTTGTTCACAACTTGACCATGACTGTTTAGATGTTTTAATGATTTAGGCATTTCAGAAATGAGCTAAAAAAAGAAACACTAAGCTAAACTTAAACAAGGAAAAAAAATAAAAAAGCTTGATTAAACTAAACTTAAAAAAAAAAAATTAAAGAAAAAAGTAAACAACTCCTAACAGAAAAAATTTTTTTTAAAATAAAACTTAAAAAACTCGAAGCAAAAATTACTTTTCGTTATGTTTTTAATTACATTTGAAATAAATTACATAAAAACTTATCTTTTGTTTTAATTAAGATATGCAAAACTCTTTTACAAATTACTTTTAATGATTGTTTAATAAATGAACAAATTTCATTTAATTTATCGAAAAGTCAATTTAATTTATTGAAGAAAAAAAAAAATTATATTTTTAAATTGTATAGAGTAAAATTGGGTCAAACCGCACACCATATCATACCGCACACTGATCGAAATCATTAAATAAAAACTAAACGAATATGGCTATGAAAAAAAATAAAAATATTTTAAAATACAGAACTATCTCCTCTATTTGAATTGATAAAATTATATGCCAATTCAACTCCAATTTTTTTCTTTTTTGATACAAGTTTAACTGGGAGTCAAAATTTTTTAAATATTTTTTATCGTTGCGAACAAAATAGCGCTTGAACCGAAACTGATATAAAAATAATTTTAGCACTATCTTGTTGGAAATTTAATTTTAATTCTGATAATATAATTTTATGCAGCTAGAACAAAAAGTTGAATAAAAAATCAAAAAAGTAAAAAAACTCTTTTTTCTGATAAAACCGCACACTCAATTAATTGCTTAGTATAGTCTTCCGCAAGTGACTAAGCACCTATCTTTATCTAATTAACTTAGTGTTAACTCCAGTTTAGTTATGAATAAATAAACTGGAATTAACACTTTTAATTATAATCATGCTCTGTTTAGCAAATAAATTAGGAGTTAGTTGTCTAGATTTAGTCTAGATTTCTTTGTAAAAATAGAAACAAACAAACAAAAAAAATCAATTAAATCATTCCATTGCAATGGGAAGATTTAATTTCACTTATTCATAATTTTATGTTAAAAAATAATCATTTAAAAGATTTGAAAAAATCACTTCAAAGATATGAAAAAAATGATTTAAAAGATATGAAAAATCATTTAAAAGCTATTAAAAAAAATCATTTAAAAGATATGAAAAAAAAATTTCAAACATTTAAATTTATCATAAAAAACTCAACAGAATTATCACGCCATTGCTCAAAGGACAAATTAATTGACAATAATTTTAAACTTTAAACTTTAACCAATGATATATGTTAACAATACATATCATTGACATAAATTTTGTGTAACCTTGGAAACCAAAGTTATAAAAGTTTATTAAAAAAGGTTAACAAGAACAAATTAGAAACTTTTAAAAAGTTTTATGATGATAAATTATTAAAAATGCAAAATTGAATTATCAAACTAGAATCGGAAAATCAAAACTTAAGAAATAAAGTGGAGATTCTTGAGAAGCCATCACAAATCAAAACGGAGACCCAAATGACTCAATAACTTGTTTAATTCTATTAAAATTCAGATAAACTAGACACAAACATACTTAATGCAAATAAAATTGAAAATAAGTTGAAAAAAAGGAACAAAATAAACTTATTTTAAAAATGGAAAGTATCGAAAAAATGTAAAAATCTTAGAAATTCTAAATTCACAGGAATATTTATTGGTCCAGACTTGACACTTAGTGAGAGAGCACTAACTAAAGCCTTAATAGAGAAAAGATTTTGGTTTCTTCACAAGCTTATTGACAAACCAACATTTTATCAGAGCTCTGAAAATGAAACAAACATTTTGGATTTATTTTTTACAAATGACGAAACTAAAATTTTAAATATAAATATAAAAACTTATTTAGGCAAAACATCTTCAAGGTCAAACATCAAGGTCATCTTATATTAATGTAGTATTACAATACTAATAAATATGTTTGAGTTTTTAATAATATGTATAATTATTCAAGAGAGATTATAGCTCCTTTAACAGGTTTAGTTAAGATAAACAGTGGAGTAGCTTGTTTTTAGAATATCAGATTACCGAATGTTTTGAAGTCTTCTCGAGAATATACAATGATGATTGTTTGAAATTTATTCGTAAAAGAAAGGTAGTAGGGCGTATTCATAACTTATTAAAGAGGGGTGATAAACAGCATGCTACAAACATTGAATCTACAAACTAATTATGATTTGGTAAGAGAGTAGACTATTATTAAATTTATTTCTAAAAAGATTTAGAGAGCAAAAAGTAATTTTTTTACTTTTACAAGGAATCTTATTTTTATTTAATATCATTTTTTACTTTTACAAGGAATCTCATTTTTATAATATCATTTTTTACTTTTACAAGGAATCTCATTTTTATAATATCATTTTTTTACTTTTACAAGGAATCTGATTTTTATTTAATATCATTTTGAGTTGAGTAGTTTCGTTTATAATATTTTGTAACTGAAAAACACTTGTATGATTGTTTTTGGTAAGCTGTAGAACAGTCGTGGACAGGAAAGGCACGTGATCGCACTCTATTTCTGACCATGTATTTATTATTTTTTTGTGACTTTACCACGACTTTTTAGATTTTTAAAAAGGTTAAAAAAATACACTAAATAAAGCAAAAGGTAATAAAGCAAGAAAAGTGCTTTTAAAGATTGTTATTAAAAACATTTAAATTATCGAAAGATATTATACTGTTAAAAAGTATATTTTTTACAATAAGTATAAATGAATCTATAAATTTAATAGTCAAAAACATAACAAAGTTATTTTTTTTTTGTTATGCTATGTAAACTTTCTAATAAAATTTATTTACACTTAAATGCTTTTGAATAAAGTTTTAAAACGCTATTAAATAAATTATCATAGAATATTAAATAAGACTTTTATCTATTTCATAAGTTTTTTTCTAATAATGATTAAATTGATGAATACAATTTGTATTCTAAATTTTATAAACAACAATGACAACGAATGCGTTTCAATAAACTTTTTTTAAAAATACTCTGATAATATAAAAAAAGTTAGTTTTTTATTAAACTATAATTAGATATAAGTTTTTTTATTCATTTAAAAGAGTTCGCCTAATATTATAAAAACATTAGAAAAGATCAAAGTTTTATAGTTTGTCGCGTTGGTTTGAAAAGGTTATTAACTGAAATTTTTTGTATTAGGAGTTCTTAATCTTTTAAAAAAATCTTTCAATTTTTTTAATGTTTAATTAAAATTATTTATATTATTATTTTTTTATTTGTTTATGTATTCTTTTTTTGATTGATACATAAAAATATATGAACAAATAAAAAATAATCATATAAATATCTTTATTTAGACATAAAAAAAAAAAAAAAATTTAAATGTTTTTCTCCTATTATAAAATAAATCAGTGAGAATCTCATCAAACCAACGCAACGAGTTATTCAACCTTACGTAATTGCAAAATATAATTAAAAATAGTTTTCTATTAGAGTTTTAGTTTTTCAGATTTATATTAGTTAATTTTTTTTAAAGCTTTAATTTTTTTTTTAATTTAGGTTAATATGGTTTTTAGGTTTTAATTTAGGTTAATAGGGTTTATAGGTTAATAGGGTTAATAGGGTTTTTAGGTTTTAATTTAGGTTAATAGGGTTTTTAGGTAATTTAGGTTAAGAGGGTTTAGTTTTTTTTTTAATTTCTCTTTCATTAAGATTTCTTTCTTTTTTAAATAGTTTAGCCTGTTTATTATTTTTTTCTGTCTGCGTTTTTCAGTGTGTTTTTAATTATCTAAAAAGCCATGGTCAAGCTTTCAAAAAAAAATACTTGCGTGGTCATGATTGTAGTGCAATCGCACGCCTTTCCTGTCCATAACTGCTCTATAGCAGTCGTGGACAGTAAACATGACAAAATTTTTAATTTATCTAATATGACAAAAATTTTGTAAAAATTTAAGTGGGTTACCAACCTTTTTTAAGTACTTATCATAATACATTTATGCACCTTAGGTCAAAGGTGCATACACAAAAAATATAATGACAAATTTTAAAAGCAATAAAGTGATATGAAAACTTCTATACAATATTTCATTTTGTTTTTAAATAATTTTTTTCTTCCAAAATATAAAAAAGATTTTTATACTACTTTGTGTCCTTATAATACTGTATTTATTTATTTTACAACGTGCTTATCAATAAATACTCATCAGAAAACTTATTTTTGTAATGAGTCTTAATGATGAAACGCAATATAAAATTAAAAAATTTGATTTTCTACTATTAACGGGTTATATATAAGTTTTTGGACTAGAGTTAATGTTAAGTTATCTCTGCAAAGAAATGTACAAGGAGGTTCGTTAAATTTTTTTGAAGCTTAAATTTGAAAAAATTGTAATAAAAAAACTTTTTTTTATAATAATTTTAAAACAATGGCAAAATATTAAAACATTAAGATTTGTACAAATTTTGGGAAAATAATCCAGATCAACAAAAAAAAAAAAAAATGCTACTATTTTATATATTTTATTATTATAGTTATTGGGGCTAATGAAAAATTATTAGCAATATGTTTAGGGTTTCCAATTAGAACCTTTTTTTCAAAGTTCGAACCTGAACATGTTTAAACTATTATGAAAAAAAGTTAACTATTTTCAACTTTATTTTAGTTATGTTAAAACACACAAAAGTAACAGAAAGTATGCATAAAAGTATTTATTTGTTTAAGTAAATAATATTAATGAGTACACTTTTTATTATTTACTTTAAAAATTTTTTTGTCATTTAAAGAACTTCTTAATTTAGTAGCAAAAAGACTTGAAAAAGCTCTCTTAGCTTTTACAGATGGAATTGTTTGAAGAGCTTTGAAAAATAAATTTAAATACTTGGACCTAGATTTGCTAGCTTCAATAACAGCCTTTTTTATTCCCAGCCTTATTTATTTCTTTTTAAACATGGTTTGTTCCAATTTTTTGATGGTCAGGTTTCATTTTAGTGTCTGATTGTTCAATAAAAAGTTCAAGTTGTTAAGCTAAATTAAATTCATTTTTAATACTTTTTACTTTATCAGTTATACTATCAGTGTTTAATTTTTTGTCATTATCAAAGCTATAACCACTGAAATAATTGCTAAATAAGATTAGTAGCAAGATTAGTCTTTTTTTAAATTTTGTTGCCATCTTTATTAAGACATTTAGATTTGACAAATACATGAGATGGATTAAATGTTCTTCTTTTAATTATTTGAATATCTGTTTAACAAGATGATTTATAGGTGTATTTCTTGTAAATTCAATCACAATTCCAGAATACAAAAGATCAGCATCTCCTTTTGAAAGAGTATTAATGGCCAGTATTAGTGGTTTTAAAGCAACACAAAGTTCATTTATGACATAAGCTCATTTTTAGTTAGAGGAAAATCAATATTTGTACAAATCAAAGCTATTTTGTAACTCCAAAAAACGTTCAAGCATATCAATAGTACTGCTTCATCTTGTCCTTGAGTCACAAATAAAAGCTTGTACTTTTCCAAATTTTTCAATTGTATTTAGTTAAAGTTCATCATCATTGCTCACTGGTGATCTACGAAATTTTGAGACCAATTTTCCTATTTTTGCCACAGTTTCTTGATATTCAAGTATCAATAATTGAATAGAATCTTCATTAACTGCATGAGCAGTTTGAATATCATCTCTAACTTCCCACCTTTAGTCATCACTGTATCCTTGATCATAATATAGAGCTTCTATATCGACATCAACAGGGTTATTATCGGAACCATGTGCATCAACTTTGCATTTTGTAAAGAGCACATCAATCACACATCGATTAATAAAGCGGTTGTAACACATTTGATGTTCAGGTTTAGTGTCATGACCAATTTTTTCATTAAGCTTGCTCCATCAGTAGCAGAAGCTGCAATGTCTTAGTCCAAATTTAAATCAAATGAATTAAGCTTATCACTGATCAATTAAATGGCTTTTGTTGCTGGCATTGTACTTTGGATTCTTAACATTCTAAGCAATTGAAATCCTTCATTATGATGTAGATTTAAGTTCATATATCTTCTATTTTTTACTGAAGTATACTCATCAAATGTAAAAATAAATTTATGTTTATCTTCAAGTTTCATTTTCAAAGAACTTATAACTTGCTTCGTGACTAAGCTGAAGTATTTAATAACAAGATTGCAAACGGTTTGAGGACTTTGAGGGATTTGGTGTCCCTGGGCACAAAATGCTGATCGAAAAAGAATTAAACAAAAACGCTTCTCCATTTCTATATATAAAAAAATTAAATTTTACCACATTTTTTTCTTTTTATCGTTGTTTTTCCACAATTTAATTGTAATGACGAAGAAACTTTAATGTTTTTATATAACTCATTATTAGCTTGCAAAAAACAAAAAAAAAGTTGTTTCTTAAGTAAAAAAGTTGCAAAGATATTTTCACAAATTTTTTAACACGAATTGCAGTTTTGCTTTTAGCAATTGTGTGAAAAATTTATCAATAACTGATATTTTGCAGTATTTTGGCAGCAGGAATGTTTGCTACAGCCTAGGGCACCGAGTTATTGCATTTAAGAACCTAAATTTTGTGTTTTGTTTTTTTTAAATGCCTTGTAATAGCTGTTGTTGTTTTTTTTGAGCTAAGTGTTTTGAGAATAATTTTAGAGAGTTTAAACTTTGAACTCTGTAATTCTTCGGAATATTCAAAATAACTCTCATCTTATTTTTTTTAAATCCGAAATTTAAACGATCTATTTTATAGGTATCAACATGGAATTTCTTTAACAATTAAAAATATGTAAACCACTAACTATTTTAACTTTAAAACTTAAAAGTAACATTTTAAATCATTTGTTTACATATATTCCATTTGTGACTTAAGTGTTGCTTTTGAAAAAGAGTATTGCTCAACAAAAATTAAGAGTAACAATAACTATCTACAAAAGTCACAGTTTAAAAAAGATTTTGGGTTAACTGTTAAAAAATGATAATAAAGAACCTAATTTTGATATATAAAAACATTTGAACTTTTGGAGAAAAAAATAATTAGATGCAGAGTTGTGAACAAGATCAAAAGTAGCAAGGCCAAGGCACACGCTAGAAGACCAAGGCCAAAAGTTACAAGGCCAAGACCAAGGCTAAGGCCTCAATTTTTAGCCTTAAGGCAAGGCCAAGGCCAAGGACAAACAACTCTGATTAGATGTAAGTTTTTTTTTATTTAAAAGAGTTCGCCGAAGATTACAAAAACATTAGAAAAGATCAAAGTTTTATAGTTCGTCACGTTAGTTTTAAAAGGTTTTTGCATAAGGAGAATTTAAAAAAAATCTTTTTACTTTTTCTAATGTTTAATTAAAACTATTTATATTATTCTTTTTTTATTTATTTATGTATTCTTTTTTTAATTGATATATAAAAATGCATAAAAAAAATAAAAAAAATAAATATATTTATTTTTATTTAGACATTAAAAAAAAAGAATTTAACTGCTATACTCCTAATATAAAAAAAATCAGTTAGAAACTCGTCAAACTAACGCAACAAGTTATTCAACCTTAACATAATTGCAAAAAATATTAAAAAATAATTTTCTATTAGAGTTTTAGTTTTTCAGATTTATATTAGATTTTCTTGGGCAATAGGTTTTAATTTTTTTTTAATTTCTCTTTCGTTAAGATTTCTTTCTTTTTAATATAGTATAACTTGTTTATAACTTATTTCCATTCTCGGTTTTTTTCAGTGCGCTTTAAATTATCTAAAAAGCCGTGGTTTTAAAAAAAAAAAACTTGCGTGGTCATGATAGCTAGCAAATTAATATTGAACAATACCAAGGAAAAAGAAGCCAAGCAAAAATACAATACTTTTTTTTATTAACACCTTCATTTCCAACAAGGCTGCAAGCAACCACTATTAGAGTTGGAAGTTACTGGAAGAAAAAAGATGAAGATTGCAGAGCAAGATAATGATTGACAGACTACTTAAAAGATTGCAAATTATATGAATCAGGAAAGCAAGATGAAGGAAGAGAATTGGAAAGAACTAATGTTCAAGAAAAAAACTAGAGGAATAAGAGTTTTTGGAGCACTTAGGAACAGTCACAGAAAATAGATGAGACTTAATTAAATGACGTAACACAAGAAAGAATTTTAGTAGATGGCACAAGAGATGCTAGCTCTTTACAGCAGTGCCCATTATAGTATTTGTAGAAAAGAGAAAGAGAAGCAACATTACAACAATGTGATAATGGCTGGAGGTTGGCTGCAAGAGCAGATCCATCTATGTTTACAATGCATTTTTGCACCTTGTCTGAAAGAGAAAGGCCAGATTCGAGATTTATAGAGATAGAGAATAGAATCAGAAGTAAAAAAGTGTTAAGCTCGATAAAGAGATGCAACCTTAGCAAACTCAAATGCCCCTTCCATGCAATTAGAGAGTGTTGGCTTCTTATCATGACTAGAATAAATGGTAGTATCAACATCAAACAATGCCACCTTAGATGTGAGAAAATATGGAAGATCATTAATGTAAATTAAAAAGAGTATAGGGCCAAGGATAGAACCTTGAGGAAGCTGGAGTGATATGAATGTCAAGCAATGGATCAAATTGATGAAAAGTTTTTAGCAAACAATTTAGATTTGTCTTTAGGTGAGGCGACAAAGTCTGAACCATACAAGAGAGGTGGAATTAAAGATTTGCCCTTATTTTTAATACTATTAAAGATTCTCCAGAAGTCACGAGAGCCTAATTTTTGAGACAAGATACGAGATTTCATGACCTGAGAAAAGCAGGCTTTGGCATTAAACAAAACCTTTTTACAATGGTTTCTAGCAGTAATAAACAGACGTCTGTTTTCTGGAGAATTGTTTTGCTGATAAATATGGAAGTAACGGTTTCGATTGGCAATCACAGCAGCACAGTGTGACGAAAACCATGGCATGACCTGGAATCGTCGCGAGGGAACAAAAGATTCCAGGAAGACAAAAGATTTCTACCCAAGAGCCATCACGAAGAAAATCACGGAAAGAGTCCCAGTCAGCTTTACTGTAGTTGTAACAGGTACGATAACAGGGGGATTCAGGTGATGAAGTAGAATGAGATATTAGTTTTCGAAAGATCAAACTGTGATCAGAAGCACCTAAGGGTGAATGTGGAGAAACTGAGCACTGACTAGGATCAGAAACAAGACATAAGTCAAGTAGAGAAGGTAAATGACTCGGGTTGTCAGGAAAGCAAGTTTGGAAAGTTGACTATTTGAGTTAGGGATTGTGAAAAGCAAAAGTTGTGGGCTTTAATGCCTGCAGAATCACTGGCACTAGAGCCAAGCCATTCAGAGTGGTGAGCATTAAAGTCACCAACAACAACTATACTAGCTGATGGATAAAGAGAGAGGGCTTGGTCAATATGATCAGAAATAACATCAAAAAGAGTGCAGTCTTGAGATAAAGGAGAGTGATATAGAACAAAGAGAAAGGCGATAAAGTGAAGTGGTGCTTAAGCACATAAAAGAATTGTCTGTGGATTCAAACCTAGTTTCCTGACAAATGGGTGAATTCTTACAAATGTAAATGCCCAGGTCAAGTATGTGACTATTGGAGTCTTTACAAATTAAAGGAAGATAACCATCAACACTAAGATCGCAAGATGAGACAGTTGAACTCAAATTAGTCTCACAAAGAGCAAGTAGGTCTGGTAAACTTTGCAAGAGATAAGACTAAACAGAAGAAAAGTTACTTCGAAGACCATGAATATTAGTAAATGGTTTTGAGAACTTAGTGATGATGATGGTTTTTTGTGTTTTATAGTTTTTGGTACCTTATTGATTTTTAAATTTGTTGAAGAACTTGACTCAAAGCATAGATAGTACTCAGAACACTGTCTTGCCCAAGAAATTGCCTCATTACTATTAATAAACCCTAAGCCGTAATAAAGGCTCCAAATAGGGCCGTGGCAATACACACCAAAAGTACAAACAGGGACACCATTCATGCGCAACATGGCACTGTTAATACTTTGAAATTTTTCAGCTGCTGATGGAATCAGCCTTTCTGAGAGCTACCACAGAGTTCAGGAAACCTGCCTACCAGCCGGCCTCAGAACCATAAAACTGAGTTTTAGAGCTGTACCCTCATTAGGAGATAATAGAATGAGTTGCCTAGTCATAAAAACAGAGACACAAGCAAAACCCATGCATTGAGTCAAGAAGATCCAGCATTCAACAACTTAAACTGGAAACAATGTATTAAAAATACATCTGCGCCAGCTAACCTGACCTGACTGAATATAGGATAACCTGACCTGACTGAAAAAATATATATACATGCAATGATATGCAAGGAAATGTCAATAATATGTCAATAAAATGTCAATATGCAAGGAAATGTCAATAAATGAAATAAAACATTTTATTCAAAATGTGAAACAGTCACCCGCTAATCCAGTGCCTTTACTTCATGACAACCACAAGAGGCATGTTACAATTGTGTGTTTAGATTTAGTTTTAAAAAATAGCATTACTTTGTTGCCCTTACATCGTAGTCACAAACTGCAGCCATTAGATCAGTCAGTGTATGGACCACTAAAACGTTTAAACAATGCGGCCTGAGATAATTAGGTTGTATCTAATCCAATACCAATGATCATACATGATATAGCTACAGTTGAAGGTAATGCACAAGCATTTACTTTAACATTTCTGCAGCATTTGCTGTGGCAGATTTGAATCCTTTAATCCTAACATATTTTCTGATGAGTTTTTGGCTTCATATGTGACTTCATATTGAGTGTTTTTAGTTTTTATAATTTAAAATCAATTTAAGATATTCTGATGAAAAAATGATAATTAAATTATAATAAGGTACAAAGTTTGCTATTCTGTGTTGTTCCTATAGAGATAAAAATGAAAATATATATTCAGTAAATTGGCCCGATAGATTTTTAGGGTCATGGGTGCATACTCTCCCCTGTTATATTAGATAAAGATTTATGATCATTAAAAAAAAAAAGAAATTCTTGTGGCTTTAGAAGAAAATGAAGGTAAAAAATGACAAAAAATCATATTTTGCGTACTTTTGATGCATGATATTTAGAAAAAATGTTTGCTATACCTTTTTTATTATTTTTATTTCTAAACATCAAATAAAAAAAAATATGAGGGTCCAGAATGAATAAGAAGAATTTTTCCAATGTGTTTTAAAACTTGGCAGTCAAACCTTTCGAAGTAGATGTGGACCATCTACTTCCATAGGTTTTATGATTGAAACTTATCGAAGTACCTGAAATACCTGAGAATTGTTTACTTTGAGAAATAATGAATTTTTATAACATTTATGCAATAAAGACAAACAAAATTGACAATTATTATGTTTTTTTTATTATAAATTATTATATTTTATTATATTTATATTTTTTATATTATTATTATATTTTTTATTATAATTATTATAATTTTTAAATAAATGTGTAAAAAATATATATTTTGTTCATTTAGTTAAGAAATATATAATTGTATAAATGATACATACTTTTTATTTGTGCATTTTACTTTTTATTTGTACATTTTATTTTTTAAGCTCCTCTTGATTTTTAATATAATTTAAATTTATGAAATTAATAATCAAATGCAAATTTGGGAGTTACATCGTTTTGTATCAAATCATGTGATTGAAAAAAAAGAAAAAACATACTTGGTTAATGCACTGTATGTGTGACTTATGCTTTTTAATCCAGCTCGTAAAATAGTCAAGATAAAACACTCAATGCGAAGAGCTGATATGCTTGGATCAATATATGGACCTAAATGAAAGAATAAAAAATTAACAATAGACAATTAAAATTATCTTAGCAATGAAATGTTAAATATTTCACTTGAATTAGACTAAGCGGATAGTAACAACCAACCTCATTCAGGTTGTTTATATATATGTATGTATATATAAATATATATATATATATATATATATATATATATATATATATATATATATTAGGGTAGGTCGATTTTGGTATGTAATTACCGCTAAGCAATAAAAAGTTGGATCTTTATATGTAAGTAACAAAAATAGCAAACTTAAGTGTTTTAACTGAATATTTTTTTGCGGAACTTCGATGGAGTTAGTTTTGTGAATTTGTAAATTTGCATACTTCGTTTTATAAAATTAATTTTTCTTTATTTTTTAAAGCACGTATGTATTGTATTTTGTTTGTAAACAATATTTAACTTCGTAGTTTCATAGTGTTTAGTAAAGTCTCTGACTGCTTTTAACTTAATGCCAAAATATCAAATTTATAAGCGGCTAATAAATATTTCTTAAAATATACTTCTTGATTCACCTGAGTCTATACAACTAGATTTACATGCTTAACTGTTTTATATTTTATAAATGTTACTTTTGTTGAACGATTTAATGTAGTTAAAATAGATTAAAGTGAACAATAAGCACATTTTACTAGTAAATTAGTATACTAATTGAAAAAAGTATTATTATCAAGTAAGTTATTATTTTGTGCAAAATTAAAATAGTTTAGTAATTTAATAAAGTGTAACTAATTAATTGCAAATAATTTATGTGTCTCGTAATAATAATATGAACAAAGTATTTAGTTTTAGAAAATAAAAAATGCCAAAAATAAAAAAAAGGCCCTAAACACGATCGAAAAGTAAAGAGAATTACGGAGGTTGCCCTTGTGATTTAATTACAACGGATCCAACCACATACAGACAATTGATTCAATTTTATTACCTCTTAGATAGTTCTGACATTAAGCCGAACTTTTGGGCGTGTTTCATGTGTTTTAAAATCTATATGGTTATCTGTCAATCCACGATTGCCTTTAATAAACGATAAATCTATTGAAAAAAAAATTAAAAATCTATTTGCAACTGTAAAAAACATAAACCGCAAACACGCTAAAGCAAATATCAAACGAAACCTAGATTCTAAATTAGACAAACTTTTTGACATATCTGCTTGTTGCTGTTCATTGGATATTGTGTCATGTAACAATGTTTATGTAAAGTGCAAAAAAGAAAAATGCAAAATGGAACACATTATTTGCATATGCCCTAAAAAAGCAAAAGTTCCAATAGAAGAAAGAGCATATATACGGGACCAGCGTTTAAAAACAGGACCAAAAGGGCTGTTTCAGATGTCTTCGGTAGATACATCTGCTTTAAAACAACACAACAGGATTAAAAAGAAGGAAGAAAATGTCACATCACAAACATATTAATAATGAGCTTTCAAGTTTATAACCAGTTTCCCCAGAATGTATATCTGAAATAATCTGGTCAGAGGCGGATGTTCTTTAAATCTCGACGCAGCTCTTGGAAACGCCTTACTCCATGATATCAAGCATCTATTGCTATCGGAAGTTGACATCAATAATATTCTAATGGATAAGTGTAAATTAGACAGAGCTAAGTCAAAAGTAAAAGTAATTTCAAAAAACGCAGATTCAGAAGAGAAGACACAACTATTTTGCATTGGTTTAGATGGAAAGATAGATAAGAACACAAAAATATACTTAAAAACAATTAGTTCTGAAGGAAAAAATTTCATAACAAAATGTGTTGCTGCAGAATATCACCTTACCTTTACACATGAGGATGGCAAATCTCACGGTATCTACTTGACACACAGAACAATACCTGTTGTTGGTGCTACTGGAGATGTTTTTGCTCTTGAGACATTTAGTGTACTTGAAGAATATGACAGTCTAAAGAGCATCCGTGCTATTCCTTTAGATAATACTGCATCAAACACAGGTTGGAGGAGTGGCTTGTTGGTTAATCTAAAAGAGTTGATAGGAAGGAAACTTCACACAATAGGTTGTAACCTTCTTCAGAATGAACTCCCACTAAAAGCCCTTTTTAAAAAGTTAGATAGAAAAACAACCAGTCCACAAAATTTTAGTGGACAGATTGTGAAAAGATGCTCTGAAGAAATTCAAAGACAACCTCAAGTTGAGTTTGAAGCAATTCAAACTTCTATCACTGAAGGATATATTTCACATGAGATATTAAAAGATATTAGTTTTGATCAAAGGCTTCCTTACGAATATTGTAAAGGTATTGGATTAGGTAACGTAGACGACAAATGGGCTAATTGTAAAATAGGTCCAATTAATCATGCTCGATGGTTAACCCTTTCTATACTAATTCTTTGTTTATACACTCGAGATATTTCTTTAAACGCAAGTCTGAAAAAGCTTACCCATTATATTGTTAAAGTTTATGCTCCAACATGGTTTCATATAAAGAAATCTTCCAAATTGCAAGATTCCTCCCAGATTCTGTTTTTCACTATTAATCAATTGAATCTTATTAAGTTTAATGATCTAAAAAGAATTGTAAAAAAAAAACATTCAAGGTAATGCTTTCTGTTTGATACCTGCAAATTTTCTCTACGCAATGATTAAAAATAATGATGAACAGATCAGGACTCTCGGATTTAAGACAATACTTACTCTCAGGAAACAGTAAACTTTTTAAAATTGGTTTTTCTATTTATAATATATCAGGCATCTGTATTCAAAGCTTTTTTAAAAATGTATTGTGCTGAATTTTATAATGTTAAGTTTTAATTAAGGTTATTAATTTTTTTTGTTTTTCGCAAGTTTTTTAAAAATAACGATGTTTTTATTTTTAGAAACAAAAGCAGTTATGGAATAGAAAAGAAAATCCCTCAACTAAATTGGAATGCTGGATATCTCTTATTGATATTGCTGATCTTGCTTATATCGAAATGGAGCCACCAACTACAAAAGAGTTTTTTGATAAAGATATTTACACATTCATTAAAAATAAAATAAAGCCTAATATTCAAGACCTCCCCTCTCATACCCAGAGCGTTGAGAGATGTGTCAAATCGGTTTCTGAAGCTTCTAGCACCATATATGGATTTGAAGCGAGGCATAAATCTATATTAACAAAACTACTTAGCAGAAAAATGCGTCAAAGGTTTATGGTCAAAAGGACATTATTCTTATTCGTACAATGATCTATTTTCTTAACTTGCTTGTTACATTATTTAAATAATTTTTTTTTAGTTTAATATTGCTTTTTAAATAACTAATTAAACTAATAATGATTATTTATTGGATTTTATTAAGCGTTTAATGAGATAATCGATGTAATACTACAAGTAAAAAATTTATACTTAAATATGAATTGGACTTGTAATATTTTTACTTAATAAAACAAAACGATAAAACGTATAAATGATTTTAAATGGTGTGTCAAACTTTTTTAATTGAAATTTTCTCTGCACGTATTGAAAAGTATGAAACCACAAGCAAAAAGTTATTATTTTTATACCAAATGTTGATAAGGGTACTGCTTAATTTTGATCGCTAATCAGCAAGCCGCCGTTTGACTAAACACCTTCAACTTGTTATTTTTTTGTTTTATATATATAGATACAACTTTCAGTACCTTACGATTTTTAAAAAAAGTGAAAAATCGACCTACCCTAATATATATATATATATATATATATATATATATATATATATATATATATATATATATATATATATATACACAGACATATATATATATATACACAGACATATATATATATAAATATATATTTTTTTAGTTAACTCACCTTCTCAAGGCTGAGAAGGCCACTACAGACGAGGAGGCTACTTATTTGTGGTTATAACCCTCTCTCAAGTGTATAACTCAGAAACACAAACCTTTGACGAACAAGGCCGCAATGCAGAAAAAAGAGTTGAGCGCGATACTACCAGAGACATGGTGAGGATTGAACTCGGAACCTCTCGCTTATAAAGCGAGCGCTTTGCCACTACACCACTATCGCAGATAATATATATATATAATATATATACATTTATATAATATATATATATATATATGTACATATGTGTATCTATATATATATGTGTATATATATATATATATATATATATGTATATATATATATATATATATATATATATATATATATATATATATATATATATATATATATATATATATATATATATATATATATATACTCTAGCGTTATTGGACGCACTTTTTCTACTTAAACGTTTTTTTTAATAACTAAAACAGCAATATCATATATTTCAAGTGCGTCTGATAGCGCTTCCGTTACAATATATATATTATAATGGAAGCCCTATTAGACGCACTGAAATATATGATATTGTTGTTTTAGGTCGAAAAAAACCCTGTTAAAGTAGAAAAAGTGTGTCTAATAGCGCTAGAGTGTATATATATATATATATATATATATATATATATATATATATATATATATATATATATATATGAAAAAAGATTGCCCACAACAAGAAATTTATAAAAGTGGTACATAAGTAGTATTTGTAGGCAGTAGTATTATGACTTTCTGAAGCCTAGAAATTTCATGAACCTTATGGAACTTTCTAGAATTTTCGGGACTGTTCTGGATGTTTTTAGAAATCTCTGAAAATTTCTGGAATTTTCTGGAGTCTTCTAAAAGTTTATGGAAATTAAAAAGATTTAAACTATATAAGCTGTGTGATTTAGGAAAGCTAATGATTATATATGAAGCTGCATTCACCAGATGGCAGTCAAATAATATAGAAGCATAATAACACTTATATATATAATTAATGCCTTTCAGAAAAATATTCAAGTATTATCTTCAATCAAAATTTCCTTTAAAAAAAGTGCTTCCACTACTAAAAAATACAAGATGATCTAGATAAATCTCGTACAATTTTATGAGTCACATAGAAAAAGTAGAACTGTTCCACTAGAATAACATTCATTAGAAGAACCACTTTAATAACATTCATTAGAAGAACCACTTTAAATCCAAATTGTTGTTGCTATCTGTTCTTGTGGGAATCCATCAAAGGGAGACCAGAATAACGCAATAACGCATAACGCAAATTGAGAAAGAAATTTATGGCAAAATTTGGCGAAATAAATCAAATATTCCACATTTAACGATACAAGTTGTTCAGGGAAAATGTACAATAATTTGTAAACAAAAAAATAAGATCCATTGAATAAAGTTTTCAACACCACAAAAAAATATAGTGAATGGCTCTGCGGTGAGGACAAAAGATTGTTTCATCATCAGATTGAAAGCAAAGGACAGGTTGGGTATACAACTGGAAAGACGGCGAGCTCAAAAAAATCTATTCAGTCTGGTATATTCAGAACATCTATTAAAGAAGCTGTTAAACTTAAAAAAACAATAAAAAAAACACTACATTTAGAAAGCTTGTCACTTTGATAGTAAACATATTAGTGACCAAAAATATCAAGTGTTATTGTTGAAGAATAAACAAAGAGAATTTAATTTGCAAGCATCTACTGGACACAAAAGCAGATACTGTTGTTGAAGGTATAACAGCTATTCTTGATGAATACAATTTATGGAAGAGTATAAAGATGATTGTAGCAGATACTAAAAATGTAAACACTGGAAGAAGAAATGGGATTGTCAGTCAGTTACAAAGACATTTTACTGAAATGAAACTGGAAGTAAACCAATTCATTGGTTGTCAACATCATGTTCTTGACTAAGTCCTTCGTGTAGTAATGGATGAAACATGGAGAAAACAACATGTTGCCTATTATCAAATATCCATTTATCCCAGAACTTGTAAAGAACTGCAAACAAGAACAGCTCAGGAAAAATTTCGGGATTGGTAAAGAAGTAACTACTGAAACAGCAGGATGGCATTATGATATGTGTGTGTGTGTATATATATATATATATATATATATATATATATATATATATATATATATATATATATATATATATATATATATATATATATATATATATATATGTATACACACACACACACACACACACACACACACACACACACACACACACACACACACACACACACACACACACACACAACTTGATTGCTTGTTCTGCACACTAGTTTGTTCTGGGAATTTCCAGTCTCGATGGTTCCAGAATCCAAATTTTTTTCACAGAGTTTAATGCTTTTTTTGTGAGTGTGCAAGCTGCTACATAGCTTCCGATAAAGGCACTGGGAAACTTCAAGTTGTCAATTGCACAATGTGTCAAGATCAATAGCAGCAAATTCTTCAAGATAAACTATTACTATATTTTTCCCAGAGGTTCTCAAATAATGAAGAGTGCATCTTTATGCATAATGGAGCCTCGTACCACAAGGCCGAATCTGTAATTAAGTATTTCGAAGAAGAAAAAATGATTTTATGGGTTAGCCTGAAAATTCTTTATAGAAAACATAAAGAACATCTTGGTGCTTTTAAGTTGAGAGATGGCTAAAAATATGAACAATACAAAGCAAGAACTTAAAGAGAGCCTCATACATGTTTAAATTCATAGTGAAGAGCTCCAAAAAACAGATAAAAACTGTAAAAAAAAACTTTTGAGCATATCATTTTTAAACCTTAATTGCAGCAAAAGAACACCATACTATTAAATTTAAGCTTTATGCTTCCTTTTATTTTTTTTTGTATATGGAAATTAAAAATCCAAATGTAAAATAAGAACATAATTATAAAAATAGTCACATAGATCAACATAACATAGAAATATTGATTTTTGCACCAAAGTTTATAAAGTTTTTTTTAATTTAAAAGTTAAGTTTTTTTACTAGCTACTTTATTCCATAATTTGTGCAGTGGTTATATTTATTCCATAATTTGTGCAATGGTTATATTTATTCCATAATTTGTGCAGTGGTTATATTTATTCCATAATTTGTGCAGTGGTTATATTTATTCCATAATTTGAGCAGTGGTTATATTTATCCCATAATTTGTGCAATAGTTATATTTATTCCATAATTTGTGCAGTGGTTATATTTATTCCATAATTTGTGCAGTGGTTATATTTATTCCATAATTTGTGCAGTGGTTATATTTATTCCATAATTTGTGCAATGGTTATATTTATTCCATAATTTGTGCGGTGGTTATATTTATTCCATAATTTGTGCAGTGGTTATATTTATTCCATAATTTGTGCAGTGGTTATATTTATTCCATAATTTGTGCAATGGTTATATTTATTCCATAATTTGTGCAATGGTTATATTTATTCCATAATTTGTGCAGTAGTTATATTTATTCCATAATTTGTGCAATGGTTATATTTCTTCCATAATTTGTGCAGTGGTTATATTTATTCCATAATTTGTGCAGTGGTTATATTTATTCCATAATTTGTGCAGTGGTTATATTTATTCCATAATTTGTGCAATGGTTATATTTATTCCATAATTTGTGCAGTGGTTATATTTATTCCATAATTTGTGCAGTGGTTATATTTATTCCATAATTTGTGCAGTAGTTATATTTATTCCATAATTTGTGCAGTGGTTATATTTATTCCATAATTTGCGTTTTGTGTAAAAAACAATTGGACAAATTGTGGAAGCACATTAAATATAATTACTTCTTATAAAACCTCAAAATTAAACTTTTTTTTTATTTGAAAATATTATACATATTCAGTTTGTAAAATTTTAAAATTTTATTTTATAAAAGTTGTTGAAGCAAAATATCATATGTCAGGAATTGTGTGGAACTGCATGCCTTACCTGACCAGAGCTTATATATGTATCTACAGTTAATTCCTGATAACCTCTAGAAACCAAAAAAATGGTTTGACTTGCTAAATGTTTGATTAAAGCAAACTCCCATTAAGTCGAACTTTGTATAATATGAGTTTGCGTTATATAAACATTAAATATATACTATTAAAATTAATAAAACATATACTAATAAAAGCGTGAAAAGTAGCTGTCAAGTGGTGTCTTAGGGTTTTTGCCAACTAAAAACTAAAGAAAAAAAAGTCCTCTAACTTTCCAGTTTGCCGACTGGAGTTAAATTGTCCAAGTCTTATTTTGTGAACTTAATCTAAAAAAGGTTCCAATTTGCAAAGTACAAAAAAGGTCCATGTTGCTGACTAATAGTATAAAAGTTCATTGAATGGAGGAAGGGTTGTTATATGTTACCCCTCCCCAACATAGAAAACATTAGGCTACGATTTAATGATTTTAAAGGATCAAATAAATCGGTCAGAGATAACAAATGCGCTTAACTTACCAGAATTAGCTCTCTCTCTCTCTCTCTCTCTCTCTCTCTCTCTCTCTCTCTCTCTCTCTCTCTCTCTCTCTCTCTCTCTCTCTCTCTATATATATATATATATATATATATATATATATATATATATATATGTATATTAAAACTATTTAAAAAAATAGAAATAAACATTGAGTACTGCTGAATTTGATTCAATTATGTTCATTTTTAGTCTAAAATGTCAAAATTGAGGTTTTGTAGGAAAGTCAAAAAAGTTTAGGATTTTTATACCAATAGCAAATATTTGTTATGATTACTTTTTCAGTAAAATAACTTTCTTGTTACTCGTTTCATCCAATAAAATAACTTTCTTGTTACTCGTTTCATCCAATAAAATAACTTTCTTGTTACTCGTTTCATCCAATAAAATAACTTTCTTGTTACTCGTTTCATCCAATAAAATAACTTTTTGTTACTCGTTTCATCCAATAAAATAACTTTCTTGTTACTCGTGCTATTTCATCCAATAAAATAACTTTTTTGTTACTCGTGCTATTTCATCCAATAAAATAACTTTCTTGTTACTCGTTTCATCCAATAAAATAACGTTTTTGTTACTTGTTTCATCCAATAAAATAACTTTCTTGTTACTCGTTTCATCCAATAAAAGAGATTTATAAAAGCAGTTATTATTTGTATTGTGCTAAATCAGCAAATAACTGCTACTTATTGACCACTTTAAAAACATTGTATTGCATACCCTCACCCTGAAGATAAGAAGTTTTATTTGAATTTCTTTTAATTTATAAATTATAAATATCTTCAAATTGTTTCTAAATTATAAAAACACATTACTGCTTGTAGGAAAATTGATAATTCTGTGTCATCTTATAAAACTACTATGTGTGATACTTTAAATTGTACTTTTTTAATGTAAACGCAATTTTTCTTTGCAAATGTAAATTCCATAAGAAAATTTTTAATGTAAATTTCATAAGAAAAGTTTCTCTTGTGAAGCAATTTGATTTTAATAATTGTAAAATGTAGAATAACATAAGTTGATGTCTGTTTTCGAAATAATGTTTTCCAAAATGACCCAAAGAATAATTTAAAAATTTGATTGCATGTGGGCCAGAGTGAAGTTTTGATAAATTTGAATTGCAACCAGTCATAGATTTTTAATCTTAAGTAAAAAGGAATTTTTACATATTATCTATCCTGCCTATTCAACTTGTTTTAACTTTATACTGCCTATTCATTTAGTGTCAACTTTTGAGAGCTGTAAACTAGACAATGTCTTATCCTGAATCAGTCTAGTTTTTACATAATATTTATTATTTGGAAAATGAATATGAAAAATATTATCCATGGATTGTTTGAACAAGTAAATTTCCTTTTTTAAATTGTTTTTTAATTCATTCATTTTTTCACTGTTGCATAATGCCATTGTTAAAAAATTTAAATTTATATTACTAATGTATATGACTAATATAGACCACTTTATGTATATGACTAATGTAAATGTATAATAAATATGATTAATGTAATGTATATGACTAATATAAACTATTGCAGTAGTGGTATAGTGATATAGGGCTCGCCATGTATGCAAGAAGTCCCGAGTTTCAAACCATCATGTCCCTGGTTGTACTGCACTAAACTTGTTTCTCCAGGCAGCAGTCTTGTTTGTCAAGGTTCTTGTTTCAAAGTTAATGAATTGAGAGAGGGTTATAATTACAACTAAAAAAAAATAAACACATCTCCGTGTATCCTTACAATTACAACCCAATCAATGAAATAATATAAATGAATCTATTGCCCCTAGCTCAACCCTTTCCTACAGTTGGGTAGGCGAAAGTAGACTTAGTTAAAAACAATTTGTTAAAAAATAAACATAGTATTTAGTCTTACTCAGCATTAAAAACTCTTTTTTCAAAAAATACACTGCATTGGGAAGTCATTGCAAAACAAATTTCTTTATGTATGGTTAAGTTATATATGCATAATTCTTATTATTATCTTAAAAGATTGTACAATTATATATATAATCTTTTAGGTAGATCTCTTGTTGCAAAACATTGTTTCTGATTCAGGCTGGTGGTACTTATGTAAAACAAATTTTATTAAAAATATCATTTGCTTATAAAAAAAATTGCAATACGCATGTCATGCATTTGTTTGTTTACCTATATATGTATGTATGTATGTATGTATGTATGTATGTATGTATGTATGTATGTATGTATGTATGTATGTATGTATGTATGTATGTATATATATATATATATATATATATATATATATATACATATATATGTGTGTGTATGTATATACATATATATATATATATATATATATATATATATATATATATATATATATATATATATATATATATACATGTGTATGTGTATACATATATATATATATAAATATATACATGTATATATATAAATATGTATGTATATATATACATACATGGAGATAGCTCTAAAGGATTGAAGTGCGGGGAAAAAAACTAGACAAAAGTTATATGCATAGACGGATACAGTAAAAGCATATGACTTTCTTGTGTTATTACTTGTGTTATTAAGACCCAAGATTGTGTCATTATTAAGACCCAAGATTTTTTTAATAATTAAATGTTTAAAAATCAATTAAAATTTTTATTATTTTCAATACTTTTTAAAGTTATTTTAAATATTCTTAGAGATGGTTATTTGCCTACCGACAAGATAGACTATTGTTGAATATTAATACCAACAATGGAATTGAACGTCAAAATCAATCTTTTAAATACAAATTTTTGGAAAGAAGAAAGACATCTTTTCTTACTACTATGCTTAGTGTTTGCATTGAAGAGTTCCTTCCGCACAATGGTCTCTATTTATTTTCTACTTATTCACTTAGGTGAATAAGTAGAAAATAAATAGAGACCATGACGAGAGGCTCATGCTTGGCAGATAAAGCAGGATAAAACTAAATTTACAATGCATTTTTTGACCTTGCCTAGAAAAGATCCAAAAACGCATTGTAAATTTTTTATGTTGAAAATTGTAATTTTTATGTGTTTTTTAAATCTGATACATTTTACTTTTACAACATCTAATTTAAATAATTCCTGTAAATCTTCATTAGTACATCAATAATTTGAAGTTTGATGAATTATTATTTAAATAAAAATATTAATTAAACAATATATTTACTCAACTATTCAAGAAAATTTAATTGAAAATGTTCTAGAACTTTCAAATGATGGGGACTGACATTTAACCATGCAGCCTACATAATGTGTATTTCTATGAAGAAAAATATATGTAATTTTTTTTTGCAACTGTTTGCAACTGCAACTGCAATATCTATTTTAATTGTGTATACTTAACAAAATCTATAATCATGGCATGGGTTTTTATGTAGGGGGAGGAGGGAGGGTTATCTTTTTTTCAATATTTTATATGTATTTACAAAAATTTATATTATATTTTATAATGAAGTTCAAAAATAAGAAAAAAAGTTTGGAAAGAGCAGGGGGTAGGGTGCAATGCACAGTAGATCAGAACAGCTATTTTTGAAAAAAAACTAATATAGAATTTAACCAATATTGTTATATTAACTAAATTTAGAATTAGTAAAAATATAAGGTCTCCACTTCGAGGGATATTTTTTTTATTATTGATTTTTTTTATTATCATTTTTTATAGCAACAAACTTTTTGTTGTCATATTCAGTTTTATACAAAATTCATAAAATACTCCGTATTTGCGCGAATGTTAAATATAACTGCTAAACCAGCCAGAATAAAATAAAATTGAATTAGAAGAAAAAATTGGAGTTTTAGGTTGGGGGGGCGGGGGGGGGGGGATTTTCCAAGTTTCCCCCAGTTTAAAAGCCAGTGTGGTAAATATTATATTAAAATTTTAGCAAAGATAAAAAATTGTAATTTTAAATTATTTATAAAACACTGCGCTGTAGTTATACCAACAATAATTCAAACTAAAATGACAAAATTGTTCTAATAAAGATTGTAACTTAGATATCATGTTTAAAGTTTGACAATTTTAATAGTTAAATTGCTTCATGTGGAAGTTGAATTCTAATAAAGAATTTGATACTGGTTTTCTCAAACTGCTAATATATGGATCAGATGAACATAACAGTCATCTTAGTATGTCTTCATTATTCTTCACTCTGGACATTTTACAACTAAAATGTTCACAATTTAAAAAAAAAAAATCGTGAACATTTTAATCGTAATTGTTTGTTTGTTGCTTCTTGAGATTCTTCTGATAACATGCCTATTGAAAGAGACATTCTTCTTATAACTGAATGACCATGAAAAATAATTTTATGAATACTTGCTGGCATGTAATACGATGGAAATAAATTTACATACATGCAAGCAACTTGTAAACAATACTCTTGGAATTTATCAGCATCAACATCTAGACTACAGGATAATGTACATAGGATTACAAAAAAGTTGTCAAGAATAGTTTTTGGTAAAACAATTATGTTAGATACTTTTTCAGATTCCCTAAAGAAATGAAGTGCAGTGTGGCCATCATTACTAGTGCCAGAGCCATTAGCTTTAGGCATGCCAAAAACAACCAAACCAAGTTCTTCAATTAATTTGCGATGAAATTCATTCTTCTTTTTTTTTTACAGACTGTTTTTCAACAGCTCCATATACTCGCCATTTCTTTATTTCAAATTTGTAGGCAACATGTAAAAAGCATTTCATGCACTTTATCCAGGAATGCAATGTTGACAAGCCATACTTAAGTTCATTTTGTAAATGGTTACTTTTTTTTTTGGATGCATCAATGTTTTTCATCTTGGATGGAGCTATTCCATGCACTAGGCAACATTGAGCTGAATTTGATTTTTCAGACAGTGTATTAGCAACCTTTCCTTCTATCATGGTTAATTCTAATATATGTTGCACCGTTGAACCATTTGATAAGACTGTTAACTCAACTTTTTGAGTTTCAACGAACTGTTCCTCTGCTTTGATGACTTCATTGGTTTCTTTTACATATCTAAACCTTATTGGTCTACAAAACATTGTTGAAGAAGGACGAGGATTAAGCCAGATTACTTTTTTTTCTGTACCAATAAATCCACTTAACTCCAATGGAACAAAGCAGATAATAAACAGGCTACCTTCAATATTAAGATTGCATACATCTTGATCTGGCGCAATTTGTTTATATATGGCCTGACCTGTTGCACCATCACAAACCATCTTAAAGTTAATCTTGACATGCAACTTTGTGAAAGAGTATTACTTTGTAAAGAGACCAATCTTAAAGCAGTATGATTTTAGAGACTCTGCATATTAATTGATGCTGAATAACTGTCAACATCCCAAGTTTCTATATCTGGATAGCATTGTTTTTTAGATTCTTTAACATTATTATATGCTGGATACAAGTTATTGTGGCCTTTAAATGCTGCTGCAGATCTTAAAAGTTGGTATGCATTTTTAGTGAGCCCACAATCTAAAATTAAAGCAAGTCCTTCATCAGCTGAAAATGTTTTTGCGCATAGTAAATTTCCTACTTTTTTACATTTTTTGCTTGCAGCAAATAATAATTCTTCTGGTGTATTTTCTTTCACCAAACTGCTTATCCTTCTTTGTTTTGTTTTGTTTTAATTGATGCTTTATTGAAATTAATTTTTGGTCTTCCGAATTTTTTTGACTTTTTAGTTTTTGCATAAGTCTTTATCTAACCAGGAGCTAAATTTCTTTTCAAAAAAAATTTTTTTTTGCATCTATTCCATTTTCTTTTATACAACACAATAAATTGATCCAATTTTAAACTATTACCACCAATATATGTACCTAAACATTATTGATATCTTTAGATAAAATACTCAAATGTTTTCTTTTATATAATGGTGTAATTCACATCTTTTCATTTTCTAAAATAAAAACTAGACTGTACATTTCATAAGTATTTTGTACATGAATTTATATAAGAGTTACTATACTAAAAAACAATACAATTACCATAAAAGCATTGCCTATTTTTTATAAACTTATCAGCAATGATAAATATTTTTTTGATAAACTTTTGATTAAATAATTTGGTCAAATACTTTTATTGTTTGTAAAACCACAAAAAAATATTTTTTCAATAGCAGATGTTTAACTGCGACGGTATAGGTAACTTTAAAATTTATGAACTTGTTTTTTAAAGAATAAAATGCAATAGGACTTTGATCTCTAGCTAGGTTTTTTGAAAATTTGGGTAATGTAAGAAAGGGATACATGCACAATGGCCCAGGTAGTGGACAAAACCATTTTTTCAAGTGTGGCAATTAATAAAAAAAAAGAAATATAGAAACAATAAGAAATATAAGTACCAAATATACTGTTCACAGTACAAATAAACACTACAACTAGCATAAAAAAGTTGTTGCTATGCAAAATTTGGTATCCATAGCAACCAAATATTAAAAAAATACTACTTTCATAAGTATCATTGACTTCATATAAATAGGCATAACAAGTATAGTGAGAATAGCATAAATAAAAAACCTGCAACTCCCAAAAATAACATGTTGCTATATAAAATAAGGTATCCATAGCATCCAAATAATAAGAAAAATACCTTCAAAAAAAGCCCAGACCTCATATTAGTACTTGTGCCAAATTTGATGACTATAGCATTAATAATTAATTAGTTATTATTTTTGTCTCAAAATTTGCCTTTCTGGTCCACTGTGCATTGCAAGCCTCAAAAATCAGATTCAAGATACCTGTTCTAAGCAATCAAAAAGATTCATACGCATCAACTTAGCATGCATATACTTTGCAGAGTCTGCGTGTTTAATATCAACTTTAAGCACTTTTGAATTTTTAGTTTAATTAAATGCCCTGCGAAGGAAAACGTTCGATATTGTCTGTTTTATTTATTAGTTAATTTTAGTATTGCATGATTTATGGACCATAAGTTTTGTGCTTGCATTTCATTAAAAATTATGCATTTCATTAAAAATTATCTTTTATCAAAACTTAGCAAGAATTTTCATAAGCGAAAGTCTAAAAGATTAAAAAATAACTTTTTAACATTTAACAAGTGTGAAATGTGAAAAAATACTTCTTATTCAATATAAAGTTTTGGTTCCTTTTACATAGTTTTAGAAAAACACCTTTTATTAAAAATAAAGTTGAAAATAAAATAAAAAAAATAGTAATTCTTATTTATAAGGTTTTAATTTGAAAATTTTAACAAGGTTTGTTTATTGCTCATTATTTTCTAAACTAGTTTTCAAAGACTTTTTCTCATCAGACACTTTATATGTATATATGACACATATGTGTATTTTTATACACATATGTGTATTTTTATAAAGTCAACCTTTAAAGGTTTGTGATCAGCAATTTAAAAAATGATAGTTGTTAAATGTTTATGAAAATTTAAATTTTTAGTTGATTCTATAGTAGTAAACTTAATTTCAAAGTTAGTAGAAACTTTTTATGAATTTTTTTTTTCATTTAATTACTGGTGATATTAAACAATGTATGTACTGAGCTGCTATTATTTTATAAAAGGAAACTGAAAATTATGACATGTGAGATGTTGTGTAGCTCATAACTGGTCATAAAAGGCAATTTGTTTGTATTTAAAAAAAAGCTAAAAAATTTAATAAAAAAGTTTGTGCTAATCATTTTAGACTGTTTTTAAAACCTCTCCACTTGACTACGTGGTACTGAGAATATTATATTAGCATTAAACCTCTCCACTTGACTACGTGGTACTGAGAATATTATATTAGCATTAAACCTCTCCTCTTGACTACGTGGTAATGAGAATATTATATTAAGACTAAACCTCTCCACTTGACGTGGTACTGAGAATATTATATTAAGACTGAACCTCTCCATTTGACTACGTGGTACTGAGAATATTATATTAAGACTAAACCTCTCCACTTGACTACGTGGTACTGAGAATATTATATTAAGACTAAACCTCTCCACTTGACTACATGGTACTGAGAATATTATATTAGTAGTATTAGCAATCAATCTGTATTTTACCAACAAGATCATCATTTTCATAAAAAGACTTTTCTGAAGGACCAATTTCATATAATGTTGCAAGCAAAGATTGAGTGTCTTTTTTAGATTTAATTCCATCAATTAATTTGCGAACTGTGGTGTGACCAGGCTCATCTAAAAAAATAGAAATTTAAAATTGAAATATAAAATTTAAGAAATGTTCATTTATAAATTGGAAAATTAAAAATAACCTGCTTCAGCGCACTCGTATCTAAAGTATCCTTGCGTAGGTTCAGGAAGTAATGGTAAAAGTAAACTCGGAAGAATTTCTAATAAATTTTCATGAAATGTACTCCTAAAATCAATTTAAAAAACTATATTATCTTAGCTAATATTCTCATAAAGAAAAGTGTTGCATACACATACACACAACAATAAAGTGTTGCATACACATACACACAACAATAAAGTGTTGCATACACATACACACAACAAAAGATATTAAAAGTGTTACATACACATTAGCAATCCCATAATTTTTTTTCGACAACCAATTTTTATACGGAGTGGTTAATGAGTGGTGTAGAGGTCATTATTATATGAAAATTTTTTTTATTTTTTATTGATAGAAGTATTTGCATTGATTGTTCAAAGTTGCGCTTTTTATGATTTTTGACTAAATTTAGGGCAATTTCCAAGCATTGACAGAATAGATTCTTATGTCAAATTCAGTTAATTTGTTCAACAATATTTTATTTATGTGTTCCTATACCAAAAAAAACACTGTGCTTATTAATTTAAGAAATATGTTGTGTCAATCTTCCACTGATTACGATAGATAAATTAACACTTTGGCTACTGTAAAGTGATTTTTTATTGATCTTTAAGCTTTTTTTCAGTCATACAACAAACCTTATGATTTTTACCTCATTTTGGTATCAAATGATATTTTTTTTTAAAGTACTGCTACTGGAGTCTTAGATCAAACAAATCCAAATCCAAAATAGTTTCTTTAAAAGATTGGGTAAAGAAATTTCGATCTTTTGTTGTAAACTAAACTAGATCAAAACATATCAATGTGATTCAAAAATATATACACACATTTTTTTTGTGGTTACTATAGGTGCTCCAAGAAGACCTAATGGTCGCATCACAGAGCACCGAGGAAAAGCATTTAACTTGGAAGTTTACGCTTGCTTCATGTTGAAAAAAAGCCTACAGTAGGCATTGAACCACAGATCAGTGAAGGATCCAGCATTTTATGGTGTTTGAGATAGCTAACAAACATGGCACAAACTTCAAACATTTGTATGTTTATAATTATGACATATAATGATGCTTTGCAAGTTATTGTAATGATTGGAGTCTGGGAAAAAAATTAGCCCTAAAATTTCATCCCCCCTGCCCCAAATGTGAGAGCAACAAGTTGGTAAAATAATTTTTTTTCTTTTCTTAATTAAGTTTATATTCAACAATAAATTTTAAGTTTCATAGTTTTATCTCTCAGAATTCATAAATTATGACAGTATAAAGTTTAAACTCCCTCAATTTGAGGAGGTTACAAATTTTTTATGGTCATAATTTTTGAATGCTTAGAAATTGAAAAACAATACTTAAAAATTATTGATGAATATAAATTTAATTTCATGAAATTCAACGCGTGTGAAATATTTGTTAATTTTCACCTAATTGTCTGATTTTTTTCTGCAAATTCACAATAATCTCTACACTTCTTAAAAGTCTAAATGTAAATAATTTTAAAATTAGAAACTTATACATTTTGTTTTTGCAAAAAAGTAATTTAAAATGAAGCAGTTTTATCTTTACATTACTATTTTTTACCTTTTATGGTTTTATGATATAAATACTTTATTCTCCAGCTTATTTCAGTTTTATTTATGGCAACATGAAGTTTATTTCAGTTTTATTTACGGCTACGGCTCTCCAACATGATGGGAGAAGGTTAACAAGAATAATGGTCGGTCAGGAAACTTAGCTAATTTTGTACAAACCCCCTTTAAAAAGCCAGGGCTAGAAGTAGGGGAACTGTATGAGAGAAAAAACATCTAATAAATTACTAATTGCTGTGTATTGGGCCTCAACACTATCGTGTCTAAAAACCATGTTTTTTTAATTTCATAACAAATTTGGGCTTTTTTAAAATACCACCAGTTAACAAAAATAATAGTAAAAGAAATGCACACAAACAGTATAGATAAAAAACCTTCCATTACTTGTAATGACGTTATTATATAGTTAATGATTTGTAAATTTCTATTAGCACTGAATGTTTGAAAATGCCCGTAAAAACTCAAAAAATGTAAAAATGTTATACTTTAAAAGAGTGAGGCAAGTATAAATAGCCATTCAAAATAAAAAATATAAAAATTTCATAAAGATTTTAATATCTTGGGAATGTTTTACGACACTCCACGTATTAAAAATTGTTCATGAGGATCAAAATATGATGGGCTAATACACATAACACAACAAAAGATATTAAAAGTGTCGCATACACACACACACACTACAAAATATCTCTCATGTACATTTAACTGAATAACAACACAGGCCTCATTCCAATTATTTTTAAAACAATTAATTCTCTGGTACCTCTTATACATTTTAGTTATGTTAATTTACATTTACGTTTTATAGTTTACAGTTTGTTTAAGAAACAGTTTAGCTATTCATAACCATGACAGTTAATTTTGTCACACCCTGAGAATTTTATTGTCACACCTTGAGGATTTTATTGTCACACCCTGAGGATTTTTTATTATTTTTTTAATATTATTTACATTTATTACATTATCTTAAAATATGATATTTTAAGCTTTATATATCCATTTAGAGTTAAAAAATATTCATAAAATTATTTAAATTAACTAAAAAAGTTCTGTGTGAACAAGTGCCTTGATCTTTCTCTCACTTGGAAAAGTATCGGCTTTAATGAGGTTTGATAAAGAAAAGTATAAAGAAACCTAGCAAAAATTATTTTTAAAAGTTTTCTTTATACTCATAGTTTCATAAACAATCTCATAAATTATCTTATGGATAAAAAGGAAAAAGGGGGAGACTTTAATTTGGGTTTGTCTTGACAAATTCACAAGTCTTTTTAGATTTGTTATCATGAAAAATGATTTAAATATGTTGAATATTAAAAAACCAAGATAACTAAAAATTATCAAAATAAAATTTAATTTAATTTAAATATAATAAGTTTTCAACTCAATATGTTATTAACAATTACGCCTTTTTCAAATCAGGTTTCAACAAATGTATGAAAAAATAATAATAATCTCAACAAAGACCTTTTATTAAATGAAATTGTTAAGTAAGGCTTTTATAAATTTTTTTAAATTGTGATGGGCTAAAGCCATTTAGCAATTTTGAAAGTATATTATTTAAAGCAATATTTGATCGCTAATTTCTGGGTAAAAGTTTTTATGAAAAAACAATTCATCATGTTTCACAAATAACCAAGTCACACGAGTATTTCCTTTAGTCATTTGTCCGTCAGGTTGAGAGAAGCTAATTTTAAAATTAATGCTCGTACATTCAGGGCCACTAGCATCACAATGAAATGCATGTCTTTAAACTTCATTTATTTGTTTACGCTTTTGAAGTTGATTAAAGTAATAATTTTTAATCATTTCTTTTTTTTGGCATATATCAATAAGTATTATTATTCTGTATTTGTATTACCTGGATTAACATCTGTTTTATACAAATATTTATAACATAATAGTTGTCAGAATTTTATGGAAGAACTTTATTTTTGTTGCAGTACATTTGTTGTTTTTTCAGCATAAATTTTTACAAACTGGTAAATATCAGTTAATTCGCCCCTTTACTGTGATATATCATTTTATGACAAGAAACAAATATTCATGAAATTGTGAGATGTGTTGCTGGTAATTGTGAGATGTGTAGCTCATAGTTGTGAGATGTGTAGCTCATAGTTGTGAGATGTGTAGTTCATAATTGGTCTTTAAGGATGTTTATTCATATTTAAGAAGAAAAAAGCTAAAAATGTTGGTGGTAATCATTTTATATAGTTTTCACGACTATATTTAATTTTTTTTTTTAATTTTTTTAAACTTTACTCAAGTTAACAAAATAATATTTAACTTAAATAAAAGATTTTAATTAGAATGCTATTAAAAAAAACAAAAACTATTATACCTTTGACATTTCGCAAGCACTTCGGTAATAAACCTACAACGTTGGTCATCACTTGCACTGCTATCAGCATATTGAATCCTATAAAAATGATATTAAATTTCATAAGAAATGGAAAACAAAGAAATATATAATTTTATATGCTTTCAACAAAAGCTTATTATGGCTGATAAAAGCACTAGCTAAAAAGACAAGGTTGTAAATATACTAATATAAATATAAAAATTCACTTAAACAAAATGAGATTTTTGACATCATTAAACTCTTTTTATTTGCTTTTTGTAGACATTTCCTTATTTAAACTACTGCAATCTAATAAATTACCATAAAAGTATTTTAATTAAGAACTAATTTTTAAAAATTTAAAAAAATTAATAAAAAGATTTTACTATGCACAAATGTTATGGGATGTTTATTTTATTTCCAGTTTTTTTAAATATAAAATAATTTCTTTTCTTTTGTCAAGAAAAAACCTTTTTTTTTCTTCTGTTGAGAAAAGAAAATAACTTCTTTTTTAAACTACTTTCTTTTCTTGACAGTGCTTTTTTTTGGTCAACTAAATTTATCATCTTGTATGCTGTACACTAATTTAGTCATCTTTAATATGTGGTAGAATTGTAGTGGTAGAGCGCTAGCTTCATAAGCGAGAAGTTCAAAACTCGACTTCCATTATGTTTCTGGTAGAACAGGGCTCAACTTTTCTCAGCTGTTGAGCTGCTCTGTTCTTTCTCAGCTGTTGAGCTGCTCTGGTAGAATAGGGCTCAACTTTTCTCAACTGTTGAGCTGCTCAGCTCAACAGTTTTTCAGCTCAAAAGTTTTTCAGCTCAACAGCTTTTTTCAGCTGAGTTAAAGAGTTAAGAGAGGATAGTAACCACAATCCTCTCTCAACTCAAAGTAGCCTCCATAACTGTATTGCCCCTCTCAGCTTTGAAGAGGTAAATGGAATAAAGAAAATCTTGGATGATTTAGACTAATTTAATCATCTTGCACACTGTATTCTAATTTAATCATCTTTCACACTGTAGAATAAATTTAACTCAAAAAATTTTATGCTAAAAGTTGATAGTAACAATTATTTGTCTGTATGCTATCACAAAACTCAAGCAAGTATATAGTTTATTTTTAATGTCTTTAAAAAAATTGAGAAACCTGTTTTACACTTAGTTTGAGTACAGTGCTACACTTAGTTTGAGTGCTATTTTTATTGGAAAACCAAAAAGCAAAAACTTTTAAATCAAAAATTCAAAAAATAATTCAAATTTTTTTAACAAAAACTTTTTATAAATTGACCTGTATTGAAATTTCTGTCACTTAAAATTAGTTGATTACTTAAACCTGGCATTAAATAGAAACTACTTTTCTTTTTTTTTCTCCTAAACTTTTTCTCTAAAAGCCTAACACGTAACGCTTAATCAGCAAGCCTGTAGTTACTATAGTAACCAACTCTATACAGTTAGTTAGAATCTTATAATAGAAAGTAAATAAATCACCTTCAAAATAAAAGATAAAAAATCTTGTATTAGATTTATAATAACTTAAACCTTACCAATCATCCCACGTCCATTTATACTGAAAGTTACTCAGATGATATGAAAACCAGTCAATAAATCTATTAAAATAACATAAAAATTTAGGTCTTTATTAATTTATATAGTAGAGACATACTGTGTTTTTTTGTTCAGTTAGTAGTACAAGCATGAAACTTGGTAGGAATTTAAGAGAAAGGCTAGACTTTTTATATTAATTTTTTTTTTTAGGATGGGGGGTAAGTGATTAGACGCATGTGATGCTGTCATTTTGTTGCCACTAAAAACGGCCTTTAAAAATGAGTTTTATAAAATATTTCAAATTTTAGAATAGCTGAAAAATTAATTTCAGTGTCTACTACTACACTTTTTGATAAATTTAATTTCCAAGATGGTAACCGATATGGCGGAGAAATCCTTAATAAATATAAAAAATGATTTTAACCCAATTCACATTGGGTCATGGAGGTAAAGTTTATACTGGGTTGCACACACTTGAAGCGTGAAGCCTATATCTTGGAAACAACAAAGCGATTGAACTTCAAATGCAAAGTGAAGTTTTCAAAAATTCATTGACAAGACTGCGTGTAACCACATGTATATTTTTTAATCTTGCAGCAGCATTATATTGTTACAACACGTTGTTGGTGATACTTTGAAATTCTGAAACATGTCAATTCTGAAGCATGAAGAAGATCGGGGGATTCTATATTACACAAAAAACAAGCAGGCTAAATAGACACAGAACCTTGTCTTTTTTTGCTTTTTTGTGCATATTTAAAAGGACCTTCTGAAGTTGGTGAGCGTTCTGCACTAACAGACACTTCTTTTTCAGCTAAAGATTAAATAACTTAAACATGTTTGTGTTGTAATGTTTAATATTGCTGAGTGTTATGATAACATGTACACATTTTTACTATAATTATATAACATTTATTTAAATATATATGTATTAAATAATAGTATTAATTATATAATCTATAAAGTGTTAAGCTACTAACTGTTTTTCATCAAGACTTATAGAACTACGATTTTTATGTTCATTCACACAAGAATTCCTTCATGTAAAATAATGTCTAAAGGAATTGTAATTATATTTTAGTTACATTTGTTCAAGAGAACTATACCAACCTTGTCTAAGAGAATTATACAAATCTTTTGCATAAGAATTGAACAAATAGTTAATAATTTTCCAAAGAAATTTGCAGTATTCCAATCAGTACACCATAAAAGTTAGGAAGTTTTTTTTTTTTTTTTGATACAGGTATTTTAAATCCAAAATGGTGATGTTACAGCAACCTGATCACTTACTTCCAACCTTGAAAATGCTGGTCTAGATTGTATCATTATTTCCACCAGGTTTCCTGCTTATACCAAGGAGCAAAGCTTGTGAATTTTTTTAAAGTCTCCGCAAATATAAAAACAAGCCCATCAATTTCATATTATAGAATATTTTATATTTTTTATATTATAGAATATACTTTACACAATATATATAACTCATTGATGAGAAGACATGATAAATTCAAATACTATAAACATAACATATTTTTGACTCTGATTAAAATGATTAATAACTAAAAACAATAAGAAATGATTGTTTATACTGAATAATCATAACTTATGTCAAAAAGCTATTTTTATTTATTTAATTTATAATTTTACCGATCAACACATGTTACATTCATGGTGGGCAATCTGTCAAATAACAATTCAACAGCTTGTGCAATCTAAGTTTTCATTGTTAAGAAAAGTGTAACTAACTACTGTTATGTTAAAACAACTAAATAAACATTAAATAATAAATAATATAAACAACATTTTAATGAATACAAAATGGCACAGATCAAAATTTAATAAAATCAATTAAAGTCATAAATTAAATCATAAATATCATATATTCATATCATATAATCATAAATATCATATATTCATAAAAATCATAAATTAAATCATAAAAAAAAATCACTGTTAACAGATTCTCAACCCAGGTCATTTTATTTTTGCATTTAAGACTTAAAAAAAAAGCAATGATCTATTTAACATGAAATTTAATATGATATTTAAAATATAGTTATGAATGATATCATACTGAATTAGTGATAGGTGGTTTTGTGATTTGTGATAGGTGGTTTGTGATTTGGGTCAAGTGGTTTGTGATTTGTGATAGGTGGTTTGTGATTTGTGATAGATGTAAAGAGTGATTTGTGATAGGTGGGGACTTCAAAACATTTATTGAAATAAGAGCATCTATGTAAGAAAAAGATATAGCAACAAATTTCTTATCTTAATTGAATGAAAGTATATTTAGGAGCACATTAATCAAAATCTTCATGATCACATATCTGTAACTTTAGTTAGAATATGCTAATAAATGTGCAATACTTTTTTGGATTATATATATATTTTTTTTTAATCAAGTAATACAAAACATAAATAAAAACGGAAAAAACAAAGCTTTATTTTATTTCTTAAAAAATAATTATATAAAAGGGGCATAACGAACATTTATTTAAATTCTAAATACAAACATCTTATTTAAATTGTAAACAAAATAATCAAAATGAAAACAGAAAAAAGAATGTTTTATTTAATTTCTAAACAAAATAGTTAGAATAAAAAAAGTAAAACATGTTTTATTTTATTAATTTTAACTTGATTTTAATTTTAATTATTTTATTTAAATTCTAAATAAAAAAATTTAAAAAAAATTTTTTTTTTTTAAAACTCTTAAAAAAATAATTAAGATAAAATGGCAAAACGAACATTTCATTTAAATTTCAAATACAAACCATTTTTTAATTGTAAACAACAGTTAAAATCAAAACTGAAAAACAAATATTTTATTAATAATAGATAAAATAATAAATTAAGATAAAATGGCAAAACGAACATTTCATTTAAATTTCAAATACAAACCATTTTTTAATTGTAAACAACAGTTAAAATCAAAAAAAATAAAACAAATATTTTATTAATAATAGATAAAATAATAAAAATAAAATCATCAAAACTTTTGTTTGCATGTTTGTTGATTTGTTGAACCTTATTTCAAAATTTTGTGCGGACCTGATGCCAACCTAAAATGGTTTTAGGTCAGCAATTTTTTGTCAACCTTATATTTCCTAATTCCAAGGGCTGTATATATTAACATCTATTTAAAAAGCCCTCACAAAAAAAGGGTTGAATCAAGCAATTGTATCCAGACAATTGTTTTCCAGATATCTCCATATCTGGAAAAAAATCTGGCATTCATATTTTAGCTCATGCAAAACCATACACTTTATTTTCATAGGGCAAACTAACTTAAATTTGTTAGTGAATAAGTAATATGAAAAGCATTAATTTTAAAATCATCTGATAAAAATTTTTTATTGGCTGATTTTAAAATTATTGCGCATTGTTTTTTCAGACTATTATTAACAGTTTAAAAATGTTAAACTGTTTATAAAAGTATGTATTAATAAAAGCTCTATATATGTTTTTGATATTATTTAAACGTCAATTCTATTTTTCTAGATGCATTTCTACTTCAATTAAAGGTTGGTTTCTACTTCAATAAAATGTCGTTTGAACTAACAGTAAATTATAAAAGTTATAATTGCTATATAAAAGTAATGTAAGTAATATAATAACAATGACATTATTATAATGTTATTACTTTTGTAGTTGTAAGTTTATTGTTTTGTTTTGTTTTTAATAACTTTTTCACTAACAAATATAAGTTAACTCGCCCCATGAAAACAAAGTACATGGTTTTACATAAACTAAAACTTTGAAGATCAGATATCTTTTCAAATATGGCAATTCTGGAACAAAAATGAAGTGAAAACACAGCAAAGTGAAATTAAAATAAATGGAACTAAGCACAAAAAAAAACAATACAGTGTAACTTTCAAAAATTAATACTAAAACCTAATCTAAAATCATTTTAATTTCTCTATAACATCGTTTTTAAAAACTTTAATCATAACATTGAAAAATTCAGAGTGAAATTTGATAATCTGGGCAAAAATCATCAAGGCGGGCACTTTTGATTGGCTTTTTACTCATTGACTCCCAGAAAAGCTTGTGTACACATCAAGGCGGGCACTTTTGATTGGCTTTTTACTCATTGACTCCCAGAAAAGCTTGTGCACACACACACTTTGTTAGAAGTAAACATATGTGTAGTACACAAGCTGTACATTTACATTTGCTTGCTTTGTATACAAGTACATTTGCTAGTAGTAAACATATATGTAGAGTACATAAACATGAGTGTGAGAGCAAGAGAGAGAAAAAGAGTAAAAGCAATAAAGTGATAAACTACTGTCACTTTTACTGATGTCCTTTATAAAATATATTACTAATAATAAAATGGCTTCAATATCAAGACCTCACATGAAAAGATACAACTCCAGGCATTGTTTGCGGATTTATTTTACAAAGTTCAATTATAAGTGAACCATAAAATAAAAATAGATGCTCATTTTCAGGTAATCGAAACATGGCACCAAATACAACCTAAATATATGTAAATAAAATTGTATCAAAAAATATATTCATTATGAATCCTTGTATCAAAGATCACATTTAAATTATCTAACAAAGATGACAATTTATTATGTACTAAAAAGGAAAACTTCTTTTTTATAAAATTTTATTAATATTACCATGTTGATGTAATTTGTTGTTTATTATTTGAAAAAAAATTTTATTTAATTTGTTGCACCCCGGATAAGCTATCAAGCCTGATATCCGGTTCAGATGGGAGTATTTTTGATATCCGGTATCAGGCCGGATAACTTTGTCCCATTTTTGATATACCAGACATTTCATGTTAATGTCATTTAAAAATTGAAATATTTTAAAACTCTCGAAATGTTATACTTTTAAATAATCTAATATTAATGGTTTCTATTCAATATTGTTATTATTATTATAAAAATACTATTAAAATTGTATATGTGCAAAAAATACATTAGTTTATCACACATTTATAAAATTACTTGCATCATGATGTATAAATAATAACATTTCTTCATGCTAATAATAATAGGCTTGATCTCCTTTTTTCATAAATATTTCCATATTCTGAAAATAATCTTTCTTAAAATACAGAGGATGCAGGTGGTGCAACATAAGTGCTAACTCTTTTAGCAGTGGAAACTTCTCTTTGTGTTTTCAATAACTTATAACGTCATCATTTTTTTCTAAAATCAAGTACAAGTTTTACAAAAAAGACTTTATCAGATTTCAATACATTTTTAACTTTCTTGTGCAGTTAAAGAAATTTTTTTTCCTCTTCATACAATTTATAATAGTGTGGAGTTGTGGAAAATGACTTCTGACCAGATTTGGAATCACATCTTCTACTTATCTTTTTTCCACATGGGATGCAAATTGCAGTGGAAAAACAGCTATCATTAAATTTGAAAGGCTTAAACAAAAAAAAAAAAAAAAAAACTCGCCATTTTGAAGGTTTATCGCAGCAATATTTTGTCATAATATCTTGTGTATATATATATATATATATATATATATATATATATATATATATATATATATATATATATATATATATATATATATATATATGTGTGTGTGTATATATATATATATATATATATATATATATATATATATATATATATATATATATATATATATATATATATATATATATATACACACACAATATTTAGTTAATATAATATAAAATAAAATATAATATAATACAAAATACAATAAAATATAATAAAATACAATATAAAATTTATCCGACCAGATAAATTTTAAATACCCGGGTATTTGATATCAGATAAAAAATGTTATCATCACACCCTACTACTAACTATTCATTTTATAAAAAAAGAAAAAAAAATAGTTTCTTCAACTTTTACATTGTACCATAAGTTTTGATTGTTATATAGTTTTTTAAACTCAATTAAAATATAAATTTTATTTACAAAGATTTTATTTTTTAAAAAAAGTATGATTATTTTAATCTTTTTATAATTTAGATAACAAAATTGCAGATAACAAAAGAAAACATTGAAAATAATAATACTTTTCTTATTGAAAATAATCATAAAATAATATACTAATAAATATAACAATATATAAATAATAATCATTATTATATTTTCATTTTTTTAGAAACAGTATGTTTTAAATCAAAATAAAACATCTTTCTCTCTAAAGCATGATCAGTTGACTAGCTTTTGTTTAAAACGATAGGTTTAGCTTAATCGTATTTGGTTCCATTTAATAAACTTTTCTAGATTTTGTAATTTCATGGCAGACTGGAAAATCCTTTTGATTATTATTATTTTTTTCCTATATCCTTTTCGGTTTTTTTTCCCTTTCCAATTTAGTTTTTCCATTTTCAATAGACTTTACCTGTTTAAAAATGTTCATGGTTTAGGGGCATTTTTTTTCTTTTGTTGCATCTTTGACTTAGTTAATCTCTTATGAATTTATACTTTTTTCATAACCTTTTTTATTTATGTGAATGTTCAAATGTAGCTTCTTACTGCATAACTTCTTTGTACGTTAACTTGCAGAAGGTAACAAAGAGTTGGTAGCTTCCTAAAATTTACTTAGCTGCATATTGTTTACATTTAAACCCTCTTTTGATGTTCTGATTCTTTTTGGGCACTAATTATTATTTCCCCCAATGCCCATTTGTTCTACAATTACTCATAAAATTGAGTCTTACTCGATTTATTGACTGAATAGTTGTTAAAAGTCTTTTCATTTTTGTTAGATTTATAATGAATATTCTGATTAGGACTTCAATTAACAACTGAGTCACCCCAGATGAATCAGGAGAACTTAAATATAAATTAATTTTCTTCTCTTGAAGGAAACGCAATGCTTTGTAGTCAAGCCTTGAGTTCATCAGCCAGCCATTGAGTACAACAGTCAGAAGATCTTTAATCTGATAAAGATTTAAGATCTTCTGAATATTGTATGATTATCAGATTATTAACAACTAATGATTGCCCTGGCAACCATCTTTTACAGATAGTTTATATTAGAATTTTTATTTATATTTAAATTTACCTAAAAAATAAAAAAAAAACTTTTAATAGGACATAACTTTTAAATATTCTGATCAGCAGGTTTTGATTTAACGAGCTAATACCTTTTACCCACTAGACGATTTTTATAAAAAGTAAGCAATGAATAACTTACACCATATAATTTCATGTTTGCATAAGGGTTACAATTGACTGTTTACATTTTTTATAAATAAATGCAATAATCAGCATAATTTTTTGTCTTAAGATCTAACAATATAAGTTTTTTAAAATTTTAGTTTAAATTTTGGTTTTACCATTGCATGTTTGTATATTCTATTTTTATCTTATACATGATATTCTTCAATAAAAACATCTGATTTATCAAATCACATTATAAGTTTTTATAGATTAAAAGTTTATGATATTTTATGAACAAACATTGTGTACACAAAAAGTATGCCCTAAAAAGAACTTATCACAATTTTAGTGAATTGAATTTATTAAACTAAATATTATTCTGATATCAAATATTACATTACATGAACTGTGAATTTTAAACAAAAAAAAATTATATGTTTTCATAAATAATATTCTAATAATCATTTTAAATATTTTTACCAATTTTCCACAGGACATTTATTTACAAATTTGTAAAGTGTTTTCTTAACTAATACTAACTATCAGTAAAATGAAATAATTTCTCATTTATATAAAAAAAAATTTAATTTCTAATTTCTTAATTAATTTATATAATTTCTCGATCATTTATATAAATAATATAATTATATACATATAATTATAACTTTAAACCAAGATAGTTTTTGCTAAATTTACATCAGTCAGAACGATTTTCTAGCATAACAGCAGCCATCAAGATACTTTTGCGCAAATATTAAATCAACTGCAGTAGAAAATTTTTCATTAAAAAATTCACAATATTCTTATCATTTTTACAGTCACTGATGTAACAAAAAAAAACTATTCAAAAATTATATAATATTACTATAAACAGATTGTGTATGCTAAAATATATTATGATATCCATTTCTTTCTGAAAACCACCACATTTTTTTTAAACTCAATAGTGTTCTGAACATGCTTGACTGCCCCAGAAACATAAAAAACAACAGTACTTTTTTTGTTCAAAACCTGTTCAAGATTTGCATTGGTTTCTTTTATTGATAACTGGTAAAATGGAAATAGCTTTTCATTGTGCAGCAAAACACCTTTAGCACTATTGACAGATGTATCAATAAAGGGGTCTTCAGGCGGTTTTGGGATAGAACATCTCACTTTGAGAAACTGCATGAATAACTAACCATTTAGTTATTCAATTGAATCAGAATTCAATTGAATAACTAAATCATCATCATCATCATCATCATCATCATCATCATCATCATCATCATCATCATCATCATCATCATCATCATCATCATCATCATCATCATCATCATCATCATCATCATCATCATCATCATCATCATCATCATCATCATCATCATCATCATCATCATCATCATCATCATCATCATCATCATTACAATCAATTCAACTAGCTTACATAGCTTACATAGCTTAACAACTAGCTTACATAGCACATTTGTGCTTACATTGGTTATATGTTTCTCATAATACTATTTGTACACTCTTGCATCTCCAAATTTTAAAAGAAACTCTTAAAGTATTTTTACCTTTAGCTTTTACTCTTAAAACTCTCTCTATGCTCTTAAAACTCTCTCTATGCATACCCAAACCATTTTATTCTTCCTTGATACATAATAACAGATACCCTTATTATTCCTAATTTCTTTCAAAGATCGTTGCTTCCTTTCTTATTTTTAAAGTCACATCATATACCCACCTTATTGTTCTTTCCAGACAATGAACATCATCAACTTACATTCTCCATGTTTCAAAGTCATACAGCATAGAATTCTGGATGCATATGGTGTATAACTTTCCTTTGTTGATGCACCTTTTGCTGTTAGATTATTATTTGAACTTGACATAGACTTACTCTTGCTTTTAATGTCTTTTCAGCTCTGCCAGCTGATTAAGCTGTATTTTATAGAATTGCAGAGGATTGATTACGTAGGAATTTAACGAAAAGCAAATTGCCAACCTTGACAAACTTGGCAACATTATATTTATGTTAACACTTAAGCTCAACAACAATTGAGCAGGAGTTTAAAGTTTCAAAATTAATTCAAAAAGAGCACATTGGATTAGTACAAAGAATGTTTTTTTTTTAATACTAAAAAATACTTTAAAAGCACTTTCTTATTTAAATTTTAAGGACTTTATACCACTTAATTCATATTGCTACAACACCTGGGACCCTGAATCCTTAGAAAGAAACTAATTATTTTAAAATGTCTAAACTATTATTTGTTATTGGAAATTTATATGATTGGTATTATGTTAAAAGTAAATAATTTAAATGTATTTTGTAATATATATTAAATATATAGTATTATTTGTGTGGCTTTCCTCATTTCTTTAATTTCAGCTACTAACCCCTGTTTTTAATATTTAGCCAAGGCCATGGCTCCAATCACTTACTAGTAGTACCACACTTAATTTGTTTCCCTGCCCAAAGGCCATGTTTGCCAAGGCTTGTGTTTAGGTTAGAGTTAAGAAAGCGTAGTAAGCATAACTAAAGAAAGTAAACGCTTTAACTGTAGTAGCCCTCTTGGCCTTGGGAGGTAAATTTAATTAAAAAAAAAAAAAGAAAAAAAATATGCCTACAATAAAATACTTAGCTCAATCAAATATATAAAAATTTAAAAATTTATTGTTTACTTATAAAATATTTTGTATTTACTATCTATTATCTAATCTATTTCAATCTAAGAAAAAGTTTTACCATTTTATTACAATTAAAGTCTCTACTAAAACATACTATAGACAGAAAATATGGCTTACCTCTGTGATTATATATTCAATTGGAACTTTATTTCGTACAGGACAATTTATTAACTGATTTGCACTAAAAAAAAAAAATATCTTAAAAGACGAATAAAAAAAAAATATACAGAAGGATCTTTTTGACTGTATGTATTTAATTTTATTTTTGTCATATTTTTCATTAAAAAATTTTTAAAGAAAAAATATTTTGCTATAATAATTAAATAAACTATAAGAGTATAAAATATATTAAAAAAAATAAGCATAAATAATAAACAAAAATTAAACTATTAAAGTAATTAAAATAAATAAAACATACTCAGATTTCCAGTGACAAAAAGACATAAACCCAAAAAAAGTGAAGTACTTAATTTTTTAGTTTCAAAAAAATACAGTATGGGGAGTTTAAATTATATTAATATATGTTTTGCTTACACTATTTTCGGGTCCAATACAGTCAAGGAGACTATTCATTATATTTTTTTCTTGTTACTAGGAGACTACTCATTAAAATTTTTTCTTGTTACTAGGAGACTACTCATTATAATTTTTTCTTGTTACTAGGGGACTACTCATAATTTTTTCAAGTACTAGGGGACTAATCACTATAATTTTTTCTTGTTACTAGGACACTACTCATTATAATTTTTTCTTGTTACAAGGAGACTACCTATTACAATTTTTTCTTGTTACTTATACAGATTACCCTCTTTTAAATCTTCATCAAATAAGAAAAACAAAAGGAGGAGAAGGAGAAAGATGATCAAGCTGCCTTTAAAATTTGCTGCATTTCCACAGATGAGATAAAAGTAGAAACTGGTATTACCATATCATTTTCTATCTCTGGAAAAAAAAAAAAGCACTAGGACATACACACGAACTTGTCTACAACAAATATAAAGAAGAAAGAAAAAAAGAGAGAACTTTAGCGATAGTTACAACATTTGGAAAAGTTGGAAAACTTTTCCAAATGTTGGAAAGCACTGGAATATTGTTGAACAGGATACTGATTTTAAAAATATATGGCCATCTCCACCTATTGCGAGTTACAAAAACATTAAATCGATCAAGGAATTTTTAATCCAGATGGCACACAAAAAAACATAAATAAAAAATTAGATAATTATAGAACTTAATTTGTGAAAGTATAAACAAAGTGAATAAAATTTTTTATGTTGAATTATTTGTAAGGTGCACACACATATATAGATAGTTCGTAAGCTTAAATTAGGCCATCTATACATTTTTTACATAGCCTTAATTGCTTCGTATTACCTTTCTAATCCTGTATGTTTTTATCCCAATTTTTTTAGCCCTTTGAAATTTTGGATACCTGATGCATTTTAACATTCGGCTTTGTGCATTTAGTTCTACCTGCCCCTTACCTTTTGGTCTACTATGTTATTGGTGAACAATTATTAATAATAATTATTATTAATAGTTATGCAATTAGTAATAATAATTGATAATAACTGTTTACATATATTTCACCAATAACATAGTAGAACAAAAGAGAGGGGGAGGGTAGAAATACAAAAAAAATTTGGGAAGAAGTGGGATTTGCACAACAAACATTCCATGTATGAAATAAACACCTTATCCAAATAAACTAAATGTGGGTATAGCTATAAATAAATAAATATAATTATATAATAAAAAAGTTATAGATAAAAGTATACGCCTGCATTACATAGATGTTCTCATATAGGGACAATATATACATGTTACGTTAAAATTATACAAGTTTATTTTTCAAACAGATAGCAATTTATATTTTTGCTTTCCTCTTTAAAAAAAACAAATAAAATATAGGAAAATCGTTCTTTTTCATGTTGATTTAAAACTTCTTTTTTATTGTTGCTTTTTTGCCTTATTCAATTTTGTTGCTGAAAATAACAACCACTCTAACGAAACAAAAAGAAAAACAGAACACAAATTATTTAAATTAATTTTTTTTAATTTTTTCTATTTAAAATTATTTTAATTTTTTAGTTTTGCTTATCTTTTGAAGCTTAGTTTAACATAAAAAACTTGGAAACGGCTGTGACCAAGTTGTCTGAAATAAAATACTCATGCATGGATATACAAAAACCACACATATTTCCTGGAAAGGCTTGCTATAAGAAGAGAGCTTATGGGAAGATCAGCATGCCAAACTTTATCAAAAGCTTTTGGAATGTCTCTAGCAATAGACTTAGCCTCTCCACATCTATCTAATGCACAATAAAACCTATCAGTTATCGTCGTTAACAAATCAGCAGTAGAACAAGAAGTTCAAAATCCATATTGATGATCAGAAAATAAGTTATTAGATTTAAGTTAAGAGATTGAGTGTTTTTTAATTAAAGACTCATAAACCTTGCTCATGATAGTAAAAAGACTAATGGTATGGTAGTTAGATGAGTCAGATTGCTCTCCAGAAGTTTTGAAAATAAGGATAACAGATGTCGCTTTCCAGCAGACTAGAAAACAAAATTCTGATAAGCACTTGTTAAATAGTTTTGAAAGTTTAGACGACAGCTCTAGAGAACACATTTGCAAAATTATAACAGGTATGTTGTCTGGACCACAACCTGTAAAAGAATCTAAGCAGGAAATCACTTTAGATACAAAGGCTAGAGTAATATGAGCATCAGGCAATGGATCAACCTGTTTGTCTGCTATATCAGGTAGAACCCAACTGGTGGAATCAAGAGCTGATGAGATATTGATGAGAAGTTTACAGCAAACATTTCAGCTTTGTCTTAAGTTGAGGTTACTAAATCTGAATTATGCAGAAGAGGTGGAATAGCAGATTTGCCTGTTTTCTGGAGAATTGTTTTGCTGATAAATATGAAAGTATTGTAAATGATTATGATTGTAATGATTGTAAATTGCAGCACAATGAGAGAAAAACCATGGAGTAGAGTGAGACCTTGACTTGAGAGGAATCGTCAACACTTGGAATTGTCAAGAATCTTGTGAATCCTTCCTTTAGCATGTACAATAAAGCATCCCTATATGTTTATTTACTTAGGGTGATACTTTTGATTACTACTGTATTAGTTATTTACTTTTCATTACTACTACACTACCCGGTAGCATATGCAGCAAAGCATATTTATACTTTTATCTCCTATTAATGCACGACAGTGGCTTTAATACATTCAGGATGATACTTTTTATTACAGTAACTTGAAACACGAAATCTTTGAGCACATTTATGCCAATCTAATCTCCATTGAAACCAGCATGAAATATTGACTTTTGATAGAAGAAGCTTCCTGACATCTAATAAGTCCTGACAGCCTAATAACTTGTTAATAGATAGAATAGGGTAGCCTCGTATAACTAAAACTTGTGCTAGTTGTTGCAGCTCTTTCATTAGGTTGTAATTGTTTGAAACAATTTTAGGGAGGAAAAAATTATTTTACATTATTCTTTAAATGATCAACAAATAATTTTTTATTCACTTTATTTATACTTGCACAAATTAAATTCTATAATTATCTGATTTAAAGTGTTAAATTTTGAGTACTTTGAACATATTAGTATTTTGCATAGTAGAATGCAACCACTATTTAACATCGGCCTCAAAAATATTTTCAAAATATTTATTATTATGTCACATTGCTTTTAACGATTGTAATAAATACCGCTACAAGGGTTTAAGCGATTTACTTCACAATTTTAAAGTTATTTACTTATAAGAAGTTGCGATCGCTGAATTTTAAGTATTAAAAAATATTGCTTACAAAAGTAAATGCTTTTTAATTAAAATTGTTTTATTCCATCCTCAAAACCAGTTTTAAATTTAACTATTGCTTGTTTTGCCGACCACCAGATTATTTAATAGCTATGTAACCATGGAATTGAAATCTTAGGTTTGTTATATGAGATTTTTATGCAGTTGAAATGTTTTCAAAATAATAAGAGTCTTAATTTTCTTGAAAGTTTTACTTTTAACTCTTTGAAAAAAAAAAAATTTACTATTAATTAATAATTAAAAATAAAATATGTTGTTTGAATAGAAGGCACAGCTCCCCTAACAAAAAAAATTGACATTAGACTAATTCAAGTTTTTCAATCAAAATTCCAAGTTACCATGTAAAAAGTTATTTTAAAAAGCTTTGAAATCTATCATAATTATATTTTTAAGCAATAATTGTAACGCTTATAGAAACCGAACCTTTTTATAATGCAATGTAGTGCTAATTAGTTTAAATTAAGTTATATAGCATTATAAAATGTAGCATTTATACATTCAAATCGAGCTGTGGTAAAATCCCTGCAAAATAGGGATTTAACCACAAATAGAGATTTTACCAAAAAACAAAAGTTAAAAACTGTTATTTCAGTGTTCTCTATACAATATACAAAATTGCCTTCTTATTATATACAATTTAATAACAAATTATACACAATTTAATAACCACCTATATACAAATTAATGATTGCTATTTAAGGTAATCAAATATTTTAAAAATTTGCAATTTTAGTCAAACTAATACTCCTCTTTTAAAAAAAAAAAAAAAACAGCTTTCAGTCAAACAATTTCTTCTTGGTGTCATTAACTTTAGTTATAAAACAATTATTATTTTAATGATTATACCATTCCTTTCTATCCTTATAATGTGTACAAATAATACGCCAGATACTTTCTTCCACCAAATACCGCTCTATTGCATGAGCACCAGGAATCGGTTTTTCCTGAATAAAAAAACTATTTTAAAACTGTAAATAACAAATACAAAAGATTAATTTTATATATTATACAAGCTTTTTTTGTAAATTCTGTTATTTAATATTATATAATAAGCTGGCATAGACACAAAATTGTTTTCCTTTTTTTTCTGCCTATAATGATAAATACAATATCTTTTTTACTCAATTCATGGGTTCTTGTGAATGGCTGATATACAACTTTTTGTTATCTTTTATTGAGTGTACAGCACTAAACCTTAGTTGATTTCTAGGCCAATTGGTTGTAAGGTTTGACATATTACTTTACAATGCAAAAGCTAATAATTAACATTGTTTAAACTATTATAAGTAATGAAAACCACTTATATAAAACACAATATAAAATCTTATACACTAATTGCTTCAAAATTAAATATAAATACAGGATGTTAGACAATTAATCTGTTATGATATCCAAAATTTGTTGCATAACCAAATAAAGTTAATTCCTGTAATATAAATTTACTTGTATAAATGTAACAACTTTTATTATATGAACTATTTAACATATTCATTATCAAAAAAATTACCTCAGGCGCATCAGCATAGTCAAACATTCTAAAGATAACACTTGGTAAAGGATATATGCTTATTTCAGTGTGGGGAGGAACATCAAAAAATGGTATTGGATGCTAAAAAATAAACTACTTCTGTTTTTGAACATATATATATATAAACTTTTGAATATATATATATATATATATATATATATATATATATATATATATATATATATATATATATATATATATATATATATATATATATATATATATCTGGGACGAACCCAGACCTGTTTTAGTACTGCTGGAGCAGTAAAGGCCCCCAAAAATTATTTATCTTTTAACTTCTTTTGCTTTTTATGAAAAATAGAAAAAAAAGTTTTGGCTTTAAATGCAGTATAAATAATTTTCAGTTTACTTTAGCTACTTCACCTTTTCTTCAGGACAATAAAAAAATTTTCTTTAGCACAATAACATTTTTCTTCAGGACAATAAAAAAATTTTCTTTAGCACAATAACATTTTTCTTCAGGACAATAAAAAAATTTTCTTTAGCACAATAACATTTTTCTTCAGGACAATAAAAAAATTTTCTTTAGCACAATAACATTTTTCTTCAGGACAATAAAATAAATTAAAAAGCATTTGCTTTTTTCACGTAATTATGACATAAAATTTTGTAATAAGTTTTAAAAACTAAGTTTTGTTACAAAACTTAATTATAAATACAGGATGTTAGACAAATAATCTGTTATAATATCAAAAATTTGTTGCATAACCAAATAAAGTTAATTCCTATAATATAAATTTACTTGTATACATGTAACAACTTTTATTATATGGACATTTTTAACATATTCATTATCGAAAAAATTACCTCAGGCGCATCAAAAAAATTCCCTATTTTATTTTATTACTAGTTATTTTTAAACTTTAAAAAAAATGTAACTTGTTTAAACTTTAATGTTTAAAAAAATGTAACTTTTTTATTAAGGTGGCTTAACAAGAAATAAAAGGTGTAAAATTAAAAAAAAAAAAATTTTGAAAAATATGATTTTTGAGAATTTTTACATTGCTGAAAATGATGGTATAATTATTTTTTAACAATTTCAATTTTTTAAGCTATTAATTTGCATTTTGCTGGTATGATATAAAGTAGCTTCCTTAGCAATACCTGTAGCAACAGAAAAAAGTAGTATGAAAACTTTTGTTTAACCACTGTTTAATATGTTTTTGTGTTCTGCAGTAATAAAAGATTTAGTTTAGAGGCTAACTATGTTCAGTTTTAAAAATAAAACCGTTTTACTTATTGAAATTGCATCATTTCACAATCATTTGATCTTGTGACAAAACCTTTATACTAACACTAGTTGTGTTGATACAATGTTTACTTGAAATTTTTTAGGTTAATAAATTAGATATATAATGGGTAATTATAAGAATACTTCAAGATAACTTAACTCAAGATAAGAAGATAACATAACTCAATAAAATGTATTCATGGGCAAACTCAAAATTGTAATGAAGGAGTAAATAATATCATCTGGTCCCGATGTCCTTAAAATGTTTATATAAAAACAGATGTCTTTAAAATGTTTATGTAAAGACAGATGTTCTTAAAATGTTTATGTAAAGACAGATGTTCTTAAAATGGGAGTAAACTCAGCAGTTCTTTCTTTTAATGAAGGTTCATCTCATTTTAATGAAGGTTCATCTCATTTTAATGAAGGTTCATCTCATTTTATTAAAGGTTCATCTGGTATTTATCGTGTATTAAAAGATTTAAATCTTTAAGATTTAAATGTTTAAATACACGATAAAAAAATACGATAACCAGCTCAGTAAAAAAAGACCAGTTTTACAGAAAAGTTACAGAAAAGTTACAGAAAATCGGTTACAGAAAAGCGGTTACAGAAAAGCGGTTACGGAAAAGCGGTTACAGAAAAGCAGTTACAGAATATGGTGAAAAAAGGACAACCACAAAACAAAAAAAAGAAAAAAAGAGTTGAGAGGAATTAGAAAAAGTTGGATTGATAAAGATCAAGATCAATTATCTAAAAATATCTACAAAAAAGGATATTTTTAAAATTTTTTTTACTTATTTGCCTTATATCTAAAAAATAAAGATTTTAACATAATTTATTAACTCAAAACATGATATCTCAACATTAAAAAGAGCTTAGATCTCCAAATTTTCCCCAACTGTTTAGTGCATATATATGTAGAGAATGAACTTGATAATTGAATGAATATTTATCGATCGCTAAGTCTTTTTGAACCTAACCCCGTAGAAATTAGTCAATTTTCAGTTTTTCGGGACTAAAGAGAAATATTTTTGTTTTTCTATAATAATCTTACTTCATCCTCTACCTCATATATCAAAAAATAATATTGCAAAGTACCGAGTTGTTTTATTTAGCCATTCTGAAATAATCGTGTTTAGAAAAATAAAATAAAATTTTTTGTGCGTTTTTTATCAATAAAGTCCTCTCTTTTTTTCTTCAATAAACCTTTATATTTTATTATTATTTTCATTAAACCTTTATATTTTATTATTATTTTCATTTTAAACCTTTATATTTTATTATTATTTTCATTAAACCTTTATATTTTATTATTATTTTCATTTTAAACCTTTATATTTTATTATTATTTTCATTAAACCTTTATATTTTATTATTATTTTCATTTTAAACCTTTATATTTTATTATTATTTTCATTAAACCTTTATATTTTATTATTAATTTAATTAAACCTTTATATTTTATTATTATTTTCATTTTAAACCTTTATATTTTATTATTATTTTCATTAAACCTTTATATTTTATTATTAATTTCATTAAACCTTAATATTTTATTACTATTTTCATTAAACCTTTATATTTTATTATTATTTTCATTAAACCTATATATTTTATTATTATTTTCAATAAACCTTTATATTTTATTATTATTTTCAATAAACCTTTATATTTTATTATTATTTTCAATAAACCTTTATATTTTATTATTATTTTCATTAAACCTTTATATTTTATTATTATTTTCATTAAACCTTTATATTTTATTATTATTTTCATTAAAACTTTATATTTTATTATTATTTTCATTAAACCTTTATATTTTATTATTATTTTCATTAAACCTTTATATTTTATTATTATTTTCAATAAACCTTTATATTTTATTATTTATATTTTATTTTTTCATTAAATTAAATTTATAAAACTGATTTTGGAATTGTTTGAAGTTATTTTACTAAAACAAAAACATCTCCTGTGAAGCCACCTTAAAACGTAATTTTTTTTTTATTATACTTAATGAATAAAAAAATATAACTTTTAAAATAAATGCTTTTTAATCATAAAAATATAACATTTTTTAACTTATGTTACCGTAATTATCTCTTATGTATTTTTCTTTAATTTAAAAGGCGCCTTAAAATCACTTAGTACTTTTAGTGAAAGTTAAATGAACAGATTTATTAAAACTAAAATTTTAAAATTAATAGTAAATACGCTTATTAAATGCTAATGTTTTTTATTCGAATAGTTAATTTTAAATTCACAAATATTTACACTTTATAAATTAGTATTTGTAAATCGCATAAATTTTGTAAAATTAACAAAATAGACATCTTCTACTTTAATAACTATATATAATGTAGTTATTGATTAAAAATTGTTTAAAGTATTTAACCATTTAATTACTAATCAATTAAAACAGTAATAACTGCTAAATTAAATTTACTAAAATATAGTTATAAATGTTAAAAATACTTTAAACAATTTTCAATCATTATTTACAAATAGCACACACATGTATGTATATATATATATATATATGTATATATACATATATATATGTATATATATATATATATATATATATATATATATATATATATATATATATATATATATATATATATATATATATATATATATATATGTATATATAAATATATGTATATGTATATATATATATGTATATATATATGTATATATATACATATATAGATATATATATATATATATAAATATATATATATATATATATATATATATATATATATATATATATATATATATATGTATATATATATGTGTATATATATACATACACATATGTATATATATATACACATATATATGTATATATATATATATATATATGTATATATATATATATATATACATATATATATATATATATAT